>NW_011495049.1:11200207-11210981 GCF_000754665.1 Bison bison bison | reverse complement strand
CATATAATTTATTATCCACACAGTATTTTAGCATGAAATTAAAATGTACTGCTTTCTCTTTAGAATTCAAGACTAAATTTGTGACTTATAATTTATACCTTCAGTAGAGACTGCTCTATTTCTTACTCTTTGTGACTTTCTAGAAAGTGAAATGAGCATTAGCTTAAATTATGCCTATGCCCAAAGGAAAGTTAATTTCCCTCCTGTTTTTAGCACCCCTCAAACTTGTCATCTGGCAAAGGAAAAGGGGAAGGACAAAGAGTAGCCCAAGGGGGCAGAGTCAAGATATTTTTCTAATGCTCTACCCTTGTGATTTTAGTGTTGTTGAAATTTACACTTTGATTTTGTCATTGATGTAAGTACTCTCACCTCCGCCACCCACACACAAAAACGCAATATCTTATGCTTTAAAAAAAAAAAAAAATCATCAACAGTCTGCATTTTGAAAGTGGGAAAAGGACCCTAATACAAAATTCTGTCCTAAAGGTGAGAAGATAAGTGAGCCCACAGAATAAAGTTTTTAAAATGTTTATCTTTCAGTGGGTCCCATTAAATTCCTTCTGTAGGATATAACTGACCTTTGACAAAGTGGTAGAATATTTATAAAAATGTGAACGCATCCTTCTTTCTACCAGATCCTACTGAAGTGAGTCATAGGTTTAGAAAAAAAAAACCCACAGACAATGTTTACTACTATTGCAACTAGAGATGATCTTGTACAATATTTAATTTTGTGTGTTTCAAGTACTAAAAATATCTCAGACAGGTCATATTTTATCATAATTGTAACCCATCTATTACTGCATCAGATCAGATCAGTCACTCAGTCATGTCCGACTCTTTGCCACCCCATGATTAGCAGCACGCCAGGCCTCCCTATCCATCACCAACTCCCAGAGTTCACTGAGACTCACATCCATTGAGTCAGTGATGCCACCAGCCATCTCATCCTCTGTCATCCCCTTCTCCTCCTGCCCCCAATCCCTCCCAGCATCAGAGTCTTTTCCAATGAGTCAACTCTTCGCATGAGGTGGCCAAAGTACTGGAGTCCGTCCAAAGAAATCCCATGGCTGATCTCCTTCAGAATGGACTGGTTGGATCTCCTTGCAGTCCAAGGGACTCTCAACAGTCTTCTCAAACACCATAGTTCAAAAGCATCAATTCTTCGGCACTCAGCCTTCTTCACAGTCCAACTCTCACATCCATACATGACCACAGAAAAAACATAGCCTTGACTAGATGAACCTTTGTTGGCAAAGTAATGTCTCTGCTTTTCAATATGCTGTCTAGGTTGGTCAAAACTTTCCTTCCAAGGAGTAAGCGTCTTTTAATGTCATGGCTGCAGTCACCATCTGTAGGGATTTTGGAGCCCAGAAAAATAAATTCTGACACCGTTTCCACTGTTTCCCCATCTATTTCTCATGAAGTGATGTGACCGGATGCCATGATCTTTGTTTTCTGAATGTTGAGTTTTAAGCCAACTTTTTCACTCTCCACTTTCACTTTCATCAAGAGGCTTTTGAGTTCCTCTTCCCTTCTGTCATAAGGGTGGTGTCATCTGCATATCTGAGGTTATTGATATTTCTCCCGGCAATCTTGATTCCAGTTTGTGTTTCTTCCAGTCCAGCATTTCTCATGATGTACTCTGCATAGAAGTTAAATAAACAGGGTGACAATATACAGCCTTGATGAACTCCTTTTCCTATTTGGAACCAGTCTGTTGTTCCATGTCCAGTTCTAACTGTTGCTTCCTGACCTGCATACAAATTTCTCAAGAGGCAGGTCAGGTGTTCTGGTATTCCCATCTCTTTCAGAATTTTCCACAGTTTATTGTGATCCACACAGTCAAAGGCTTTGGCATAGTCAGTAAAGCAGAAATAGATGCTTTTCTGGAACTCTCTTGCTTTTTCTATGATCCAGCGGATGTTGGCAATTTGATCCCTGGTTCCTCTGCCTTTTCTAAAATCAGCTTGAACATCAGGAATTTCATGGTTCACATATTGCTGAAGCCTGGCTTGGAGAATTTGAGCATTACTTTACTAGTGTGTGAGATGAGTGCAATTGTGTGATAGTTTGAGCATTCTTTGGCATTGCCTTTCTTTGGGATTGTAATGAAAACGGACCTTTTTCAGTCCTGTGGCCACTGTTGAGTTTTCCAAATTTGCTGGCATATTGAGTATAGCACTTTCACAGCATCATCTTTCAGGATACCACCTAAAAGTCTTTAGAGATTTGTTCATGAGAGAAAGCATTAGAAATATATCTGCTACTGCTGCTAAGTCGCTTCGGTCGTGTCCGACTCTGTGCAAACCCATAGACAGCAGCCCACCAGGCTCCCCCGTTCCTGAGATTCTTGAGGCAGGAAACTGGAGTGGGTTGCCATTTCCTTCTCCAATGCATGAAAGTGAAAAGTGAAAGTGAAATCGCTCAGTCATTTCCGACTCTTAGCAACCCCATGGACTGCAGCTTACCAGGCTCCTCTGTCCATAGGATTTTCCAGGCAAGAGTACTAGAGTGGGGTGTCATTTACAAATAAAATTTACTATTAAATATAAAGGAATATCTTTATAATGGATGATACCTATTTTAAAGGAATTCTCTGTAGAATAAACAAAAGTTATTATTTTCAAATATAGACCAATTGTTACATTGCATTTAATAGCACTAGGAGGACTGAATTACAATCAGTAGATAATATCTTATTTGAGTCTTTTTTTCCTTAAAGTAGCAATCATAAACAGTGACAGAAAACTTAAATATGTATCATGTTGTGAGATACATGTCTTGTAATTTTTAGAAAGTGTAACAAATGTATGGTGATTTTGAATTTAAATATCAATGTTCCTTTGCAAATCAGAAGAAAATTACGCAAATAATTGTAAATAATAAACATTTATAGTGTTTTATAATTTGAGTATTAAATGATAACACATGTAACGATTTTAATCAATTTTTCCTATTTTAGCAGCTTGAGGTAACGTAAATGTGACAAGTCCCTAAAACAACAGCTAAACCCTGCCCTACTTCTTAAAAGCAAACAAAGGACCATGGTAGAGATAAGGAACATAGATTTTTCATTTGTTCATTTTTGTTTAGGTAAATAACAGCATTATCTGAGCCTTACTTTTGGTCAACTATTAAGCTTACAAATGTACATGAATTATTTGGTTTCATTGTAGTAATCATACAGGAATGTAAAATATTGAATAAGCTGAGATTCAGAGGTTAAGGAACCAAGGACTGTACTCAAGGTTATATAGCTAAGAAAGTAGCTATTTTCAAGAGGTGTCTTTGGTTGCAAATAACAAAAGTAACACTAAGTAACCTAAGCAGGAAGGAGAAATTCATTTTAAGACATAGAACTATTTTACAAAATCTATCAGTACAGATTCAATTCGGCATCAAAAAGCAAATGTTACTTGGCATTGAATAGTTCTCTGTGGCCCAATTTGATTCATTCTTCTCTAGCTTAAAAAATATCTGCCTTACCGCCCACGTTTTTGTGGTATGAAATGAAGTGAAGTGAAAGTCACTCAGTTGTGTCCGATGGAGAATTCTCCAGGCCAGCATACTGGAATGGGTAGCCTTTCCCTTCTCCAGGGGATCATTCCAACCCAGGGATCAAACCCAGGTCTCCTGCATTGCAGGCAGATTCTTTACAAGCTGAGCCACCAGGGAAGCTTTAAAAAATTTGCCTTATCACCCATGTTTTTGTGGTATAATTTGATCAAATTTCACTTTACAGCTTTAGCAACTTGAAGTTAATGATTCTCTGTCTCAGCTTATGTGCAATCTTATACCGATCACCTTATAAGAGAAGGACATCACACTATGTGAACCTACTCACAGATATCCAGGGAGAATGAGAAATTAATAAGGTCACCTAAAAAGTGGCTACTATAGGAGCAGAACTGGCACATTGCATTGATCAGGGTTAATTGTCTCAGAATGCATGAGTCGACACTACTGTGTTTTCCAAAAAAACCTTCCACATTTTGCTTTTAAATTTCCCTCAGACAGCATTAAGTACTTACTGTGGTCTGTAGTAGTCAATAGAAACTAAGATTGATCAAACAACTGGGTTTGGGAATTATTAGTCTGGTGCATGCTCAATCACTGAGTCATGTTCGACTCTGCGACCCCATAGACTATAGTCTGCCAGCTCCTCTGTTGATGGGATTTCCCAGGCAAGAATGCTGCAGTGGGTTGCCATCTACTTTTCCATTACTCTGGTAGGGAAGTCCTATAATACAAGACAATTGGATTGTAAATGTCTTTAATGGATGGAGGTTTAATTATTCTTCCTGTTATCATGAGAACTGATGATTTTGAGACATTCCTACATTTGAAAATTTGCAAAATAAAGGCACATGGAGTTTAAAATCTAAAATCAAGAAATGAAAGTTTAGAATTTTAATTAATAATAGTTAATTTTATCAGTTCATTCAGGTGCTCAGTCATGTTTGACTGTTCATGACCCCATGAACGGCAGCATGCCAGGATTCCCTATCCATCACCAACTCTTGGATCTTGCTCAAATGCATGTTCATCAAGTGTGATGCCACCCAAATATCTCATCCTCTATTGTCCCCTTCTCCTCCTGCCTTCAATCTTTCCCAGCATCAAGGTCTTTTCTAAAGAGTCAGATCTTCGCATCAGGTGGCCAAATTATTGGGGCTTCAGCTATAGCATGAGTCCTTTCAATGAATATCAGGACTAATTTCCTTTAGGATTGTCTGGTTTGATCTCCTTGCTGTCCAGAGACTCTCAAAAGTCTTCCCCAATGCCACAGTTCAAAAGCATCAATTCTTTGGCACTCAATTTTCTTTATGGCCCAAATCTCACATCCAAACATGAATACTGGAAAAACCATAACACTGAGAAGATGGATGTTTGTTGGCAAGGTAATGTCTCTGCTTTTTAATATACTGTCTAGGTTGGTTATTTTCTTCCGGAGAACAGGCATCTTTTAATTTCATGGCTGAAGTCACCATCTGCAGAGATTTTGGAGCCCAAGAAAATAATGTCTGTCACTGTTTCCATTGTTTCTCCATCTATTTGCCATGAAGTGATGAGACAAGATGCCATAATCTTTGTTTTCTGAATGTTAAGTTTTAAGCCAACATTTTTTTTCTCTTTCACTTTCATCAAGAGGCCTTATTAGTTCCTCTTCACTGTCTGCCATAATGATGGTGTCATCTGCGTATCTGAGGTTGTTGGTATTTTTACCAGCAATCTTGATTCTAGCTTATGCTTCATCCAGCTGAGCATTTTGCATGATATACTCTGCATATAAGTTAAATAAGCAGGGTGACCATATACAGCTTTGATATACTCCTTTCTCCATTTAGATCGAGTCCATTTTTCCATGTCTTGTTCTAACATTTGCTTATTGACCTGTATAGGATTTCTCAGGGGGAAGGTAAAGTGGTCTGACATTCCCATCTCTTTGAGAGTTTTCCAGTTTGTTGTGATCCACAAAGTCAAAGACTTTAGTGTAGTCAATGAAGCAGAAATAATGTTTTTCTTCAATTTGCTTGTTTTTCCTATTATCCATGGATGTTGGCAATTTAATCTCTAATTCCTCTGCCTTTTCTAAATCCAGCTTGAGCATCTGGAAGTTCACAGTTCATGTACTGTTGAAGCCTGGTTTGGAGAATTTTGAGCATTATTTGCTAGTGTGAGATGAGTGCAATTTTGAAGTAGTTTGAATGCTCTTTGGCATTGCCTTTCTTTGGGATTGGAATGAAAATTGACTTTTTCCAGTCCTGTGATCACTGCTGAGTTTTCCAAATTTGCTAGCATATTGAGTGCAGCACTTTCACAGCATCATCTTTTAGGATTTGAAATAGCTTAATTGGAATTTCATCACCTCCACTAGCTTTGTTTGCAGTGATGCTTCTTAAGGTCCACCTGACTTTACATTCCAGGATATCTGGCTCTAGGTGAATAATCACACCTGAGTCATTATGATCTTTTTAGTATAGTTCTTCTGGGTATTCTTTCCACCTCTTCCTAATATCTTCTGCTCTTGTTAGATCCATACCATTTCCTTCCTTTATTGTGTCCATCTTTTTATGAAATATTCCCTGGTATCTCTAATTTTCTTGAAGACATCTCTAGCCTTTCACACTCTATTGTTTTCCTCTATTTCTTTGCATTGTTCACATAGGAGGATTTTTTTTATTTCTCTTTGCTATTCTTTGGAACTCTGCATTCAGATGGGTATATCTTTCCTTTTCTCCTTTGCCTTTCACTACTCTTCTTTTCTCAGCTCTTTCTAAGGCTTCCTCAGACAATCATTTTGCCTTTTTTCATTTCTTCTTTTGGGGACGGTTTTGATCACTGCCTCCTGTACTATGTTATGAACCTCTGTCCATAGTTCTTCAGGCACTCTATGAGATCTAATCCCTTGAATCTATTTTCACTTCCACTGTATAATTATAAGGGAGTTGATCTGTGTCATACCTGAATGGTCTAGTGGTTTTCCCTACTTTCTTCAATTAAGTCTGTATTTTTCAATAAGGAGTTCATGATCTGAGCCACAGTCAGTTCATGGTCTTGTTTTCTGACTTTATAGAGCTTCTGTATCTTCAACTGCCAAGAATATAATCAATCTGATTTTGGTATTGACCATCTAGTGAAGTCCATGTGTAGAGTTGTCTCTCGTGTTGTTGGAAGGGGGTGGTTGCTATGACCAGTGCGTTCTCTTGGCAAAACTGTTCGTCTTTGCCCTGCTTCATTTTGTACCCAAAGGTCAAGCTTGCCTGTTACTCCAGGTATCTCTTGACTTCCTATTTTTCCATTCCAGTCTCCTATGATGAAAAGAACAGCTTTTTTTTTTAAGTTCTTAATTAATTAATTAATTGCAAGGTAAAAAAAATCTATCCAATGAGTCTACTCTTGTGTTTGGCCTGAGCACAGTAAGAGTAGTGGAAAATATTTGAATTTTAATTTCTAATTAGGAGTAAAGTGAAAGTGAAAGTGAAAGTGAAGTCATGTCTCACTCTTTGCAACCCCATGGACTGTAGCCTCTCCATCCATGGGGTTTTCCAGGCAAGAATACTGGAGTGGGTTGCCATTTCCAGGGAGGTAAAATTATTTAGTCATATCCTTTTCCCCTTTTGGAGGTAGGAAATTTACAATGAAAACTGTTTAATATTAGTATTTCTTAAAAGGGGGTTAAAATCTACATGGAGCATGTTCATGGGGATGACTCATTTTTAAGGCATAGTCTTTTGTGATACTCTATGAAACAATGTCATATAACACGTGATATTAGGGACTCTATAGTTAGATGCTGGTATGCAATATTGTTTTGAGTATTTAACATCTCTCTAATATTGGGCAAATTGCTTATACTTTGTAATATCAGATCTTAATCTGTTATATTTGTTTAATAATAGTAACTATTTCTAAAGAGTTCTGTAAGTGTTAAACAAAAGAATGCATCAAAATAATTTAGCCAAATCTCTGTCATATAATAAATCTCAATACATACTAGCTATTATTTTTATAATTAAACACTGCCTATTTTTTCCAAGTATTGATAAAACATACTTGCACTTTAGTCTCTTTCCTCTGTTAATTATTTAGCTAAGAAATTTGAGTATGTCACTTAAACGTGCATTTTAAAAATAGCTGATGATCAATATATGTAGAGTAGTCTTGGCATCACCTGCAAGCTTGCTAGAAATGCAGTCTCAGGCCCCCCAAGTTGTATTGAGTTGGAATCTGCATTTTTTTTTTAATGAGGTGGATAAAACTGGAATCTGCATTTCAACAATAGCCTCCATGTAAAAGTAATTTGTAATTACATGTAATTTGCTTTTAAGATTTGAAATGAACCATGTAAGTTCTTTTCTCTCTTATAGCACAGTGAATGTTTACTATTGATGCTAAATAAATAATTGTTGGTATATCTTATATCACCTCATTGAAGCCAAAATATAAAGGCTTAGTTATATGGCTGTAGAGTTAGGGCAATTCTGTTTTAGACTTATTTGATTTTTATATAAATTTGTTAGTTTCTAGTTTGAAGTCAGATGATGAGAGATTAAGTTGGGAGAGAGGTGGTAAATGGACAATAGGTGATGTTAAAAAATTTAAGAGGAAAGAAAGGCAGTTATGGGATTGCCTTGTGTATCAAAATTGACATTTGTTCATTTTCTCTGGTTCAGTTTGCAGTCCCACTATCACTTCCAAGGATAGATGCTTTCCTGCCTCTATTCTAATTGTAGTATAAAACCTGGGAGGGTTTTCTGTTTTATTGTTGCTGTTGTTTTGCTCTTTATTTATTTTTTTTTTGTATTTTTAAAAAATTTATCTATTTTCTAATTGAAAGATAATTGCTTTATGGAATTTTGTTGTTTTCTGTCAAATCTCAACATGAATCAGCCATAGGTATACATATATCCCTTCCCTCTTGAACCTCCCTCCCACGTCCCTCCCATTCCCACCCCTCTAGGTTGATACAAAGCCCCTGTTTGAGTTTCCTAAGACATATAGCAAATTCCCATTGGCTTTTGCTTTTGCTTTTGCTTTTAATGCAAGTGCCTGACTTAAGCTTTGATTACCTTGATTGCTGAGACATTTGCTATCTCAAATAAACACGTGTCCAGCCACATGACTAGATAAATGGCCAGCTTCCCTCCATCCCATCCAGGCTCCATGGTTTTAGAGATCTTGGTTGATTTCAATAACTGACCATTTGAGTCACTTGTTTTTACTCACCCCATGCTTTAAATTCCTGTTGCTGCTGTTCGGTCACTAAGTCATGTCCTACTCTTTGCGACCCCATAGACTGCAGCGTGCCAGGCTCCTCTGTCCTCCACTATTCCCAGAGTTTGCTCAAATTCACGTCCACTGTGTCGGCCATGCTATCTAACCATCTCATCCTCTGCTCACCCTTCTACTTTACTCTTATGTTTTAAATTCAGCAATAAAGAGTGAGCACCTAAAAACCCAGCCCCCACCATGGACTGCAATAAAAACATAGCTCCAGGCCCATGTACTCTCTTTCTCTCACTAACCTGCACCTCACTGTGTGTCCCCAGGTGTGCATGTAATTTCCTGCACTTGTAAGTAATAAAACTGGTCTCTTTCAAAATTTCCTGATGGTTAATTTTGAAGGCATCTGACAATCATAAGAACCACAAGGTCTAGTCCAGGTACAATCTAGCTATTTGTAGAGTGAGACCAGAAAAAACCCGAGGGTAAGTTTCTTGGATTCCTGAAAATGAAGATCTTGTATGTATAGCAATGTGGAACAAGTTGATATACGTGACTAGGATTAAGAAATAAGAGCAGATTCATTAATAGTTACCACTGAAAGCTTAGAAAGTTCTTCTAATTGAGTTTATAGCACACGCTATAAAGACGGAGCTGATTTGTGACATGGTAGATTCTTATCTGAAATTAACATTTTGTCTTATGCTATTTAAATCATTATCATATATAGGAATTAGAAATACAAGTTCTCAGATTTCCAATTTTAATTAATTTTTTTCCCTGAGGACATATCTAATTCAAACAAATCCAAAATCTGATTTAATTTCCACATTTAGAAAACTGAAACACTATTATTACTTTCCATTTACCTACCAAAAGTAGATGTTATTTTCCCTATCAACCTGTATTATATTTTTTCTTTTTTTTAATAGTTGATGTATTAGTTAATTTCAAACTATATTACAAAGCTATAATAATCAAATAAGCATTCCATTGGCATAAAAACAGATACACAGATCAATGGAACAGAAGAGAGTCTAGAAATAAGGAGATGTATATATATGGTTAATTAATTTATGACAAAAGAGCCGGGAATATAGAGCTTCCCAGTGATTCAGTGGTAAAGAATCTGCCTGCCAATGCAGGAGATGCAAGAGAGGCAAGTTTGATTTCTGGGTTGGGAAGATCCCCTGGAGTAGGAAATGGCAAAAATACTACAGTATTCTTGCCTTGTTCCTCCATGAACAGAGGAGCCTGGTGGGATACAGTCCACGGGGTTGCAAAGAGTCACAAATGACTGACACACAGGCACAACAGGAACATATGATAAGGAAAGGATAGATTCTTGAATAAACAATATTGATAAAATGCATAACCATGTGCAATGCCAAACAATGTTCAAAGTACCGCACAATTGCACTCATCTCACACGGAAGGCAATGGCACCCCACTCCAGTACTCTTGCCTGGAAAATCCCATGGATGGAGAAGCCTGCTAGGCTACAGTCCATGGGGTCCCTGAGGGTTGGACACGACTGAACGACTTCACTTTCACTTTTCCCTTTCAAGCATTGGAGAAGGAAACAGCAACCCACTCCAGTGTTCTTGCCTGGAGAATCCCAGGGATGAGGAAGCCTGGTGGGCTGCTGTCTATGGGGTCACACAGAGTTGGACATGACTGAAGTGACTTAGAAGCAGCAGCAGCACACGCTAGTAAAGTAATGCTCAAAATTCTCCAAGCCAGGCTTCAGCAATATGTGAACCATGAACTTCTTGATGTTCGAGCTGGTTTTAGAAAAGGCAGAGGAACCAGGGATCAAATTGCCAACATATACTGGATCATGGAAAAAGCAAGAGAGTTCCAGAAAAACATCTATTTCTGGTTTATTGAATATGCCAAAGCCTTTGACTGTGTGGATCACAATAAACTGTGGAAAATTCTGAAAGAGATGGGAATACCAGAACACCTGATCTGCCTCTTGAGAAATTTGTATGCAGGTCAGGAAGCAACAGTTAGAACTGGACATGGAACAACAGACTGGTTC
>NW_011495049.1:11189909-11200107 GCF_000754665.1 Bison bison bison | reverse complement strand
AACAGACTGGTTCCAAATAGGAAAAGGAGTTCATCAAGGCTGTATATTGTCACCCTGTTTATTTAACTTCTATGCAGAGTACATCATGAGAAACACTGGACTGGAAGAAACACTGGACTGGAAGAAACACAAACTGGAATCAAGATTGCCGGGAGAAATATCAATAACCTCAGATATGCAGATGACACCACCCTTATGGCAGAAGGTGAAGAGGAACTAAAAAGCCTCTTGATGAAAGTGAAAGAGGAGAGTGAAAATGTTGGCTTAAAGCTCAACATTCAGAAAAAGAAGATCATGGCATCCGGTCCCACCACTTCATGGGAAATAGATGGGGAAACAGTGGAAACAGTGTCAGACTTTATTTTTCTGGGCTCCAAAATCCCTACAGATGGTGACTGCAGCCATGAAATTAAAAGACGCTTACTTCTTGGAGGGAAAGTTATGACCAACCTAGATAGCATATTGAAAAGCAGAGACATTACTTTGCCGACAAAGGTTCGTTTAGTCAAGGCTATGGTTTTTCCAGTGGTCATGTATGGATGTGAGAGTTGGACTGTGAAGAAGGCTGAGTGCCGAAAAATTGATGCTTTTGAACTGTGGTGTTGGAGAAGACTGTTGAGAGTCCCTTGGACTGCAAGGAGATCCAACCAGTCCATTCTGAAGGAGATCAGTCCTGGGATTTCTTTGGAAGGAATGATGCTAAAGCTGAAACTCCAGTACTTTGGCCACCTTATGTGAAGAGTTGACTCATTGGAAAAGACTCTGATGCTGGGAGGGATTCGGGGCAAGAGGAGAAGGGGACGACAGAGGATGAGATGGCTGGATGGCATCACTGACTGGATGGACATGAGTCTCAGTGAAATCTGGGGGTTGGTGATGGACAGGGAGGCCTGGCGTGCTGTGATTCATGGGGTCACAAAGAATCGGACACGACTGAGTGACTGATCTGATCTGATAACCATGTGCAAAAAAAATGAAACTCTATCCTTATCTTACACAATACACAGAAGTCAAATAAAGATGGATTAAAGAATTGAATGTAAAAGATGAAACCATGAAACTCCTAGGGCAAAAAAAAAATAGGTGGTAACCTCCTTGAAAAAGATCTTGGTGATAATTTCTTGTATATGACATAAAAACCAAAGGTAACAAAAACAAAAATAAATAAGTGGGACTCGCCAACCTAAAATCTTCTGCACAGCATAGGAAATCATCAATAGTTAAAAGGCAATCTACAGGATAGGAAATAATATTTTCAAAACATGTATATGATAATGGGTTAATATCTAAAATATATAAAGAACTCATACAACTACATAGAAAAACAAACAACACTCCCAAAATTATCCTAATAAAAATTGGCAGAGGAACTGAATAGATATTTTTCTAAAGAAGACTTACAAATGGCCAACAGGTATCAATACATGAAAATGTATTCAATATTATTAGCTATTAAAGAAATATAATTCAAAACCTCTGTATTACCTCACACTTGTTAAAATGACTATTATTAAAAAAAAAGCAGAGATAACAAGTGTTGGTGAAGATGTAGGGAACAGGTAACTCTAGTACATTGTTGGTAGGAGTGGAAATTGATACAGCCACTATGCAAAACAGTATGAAAATTTTTCAAAACATTAAAAACACAACTACCATATGATCCAGCAACACTATTTCAAAAGGAAACTAAAACAGTATCTTGAAGATATATCTGCAATGGTCATTACAAATCATTCACAATAGCCAAGAAATGGAAATAACAAGAGGATCTGTCAGTGAATAAATAGATAAAATATGTGTTTCAAATCAACCTTAAATTCACACAATGTTATATGTCAATTATATCTCAATAAAGTTACAAATATAAAGTATTAAAATAATCTAATATGAAATGCAAATTGATTATCAAATAGTAGAAATATAGTTTAGAGAAAAAAACAATGAAAGCCAATAAGAAAATCTGAATGTATACCCAGATCTTAAATAATATAACTGGGTTACTTCAGGTAAGTTTTAAATGTTGATTTAAAATATCTTCATCTATAAAATAAAGGAGTTCAATTCAGTTCAATTGCTCAGTCATGCCCGACTCTTTGCGACTCCATGGACTGCAGCAAGCAAGGCTTCCCTGTCCATCACCAACTCCTGGAGTTTACTCAAACTCACGCCCATCAACTTGGTGATTCCATCCAACCATCTCATCCTCTGTCGCCCCCTTCTCTTCCAGCCTTCAATCTTTCCCAAAATTAGAGTCTTTTCTAATGAGTCAGTATTTGGCATCGTGACCAAAGCATTGGAGCTTCAGCTTTAGTATTAGTCCTTCCAATGAATATTCAGGACTGGTTTCCTTTAGGATTGTCTGGTTTGATCTCCTTGCAGTCTAAGGGATTCTCAAGAGTCTTCTCCAACACCACAGTTCAAAAGTATCAATTCTTCGGTGCTCAGCTTTCTTTTAGTCCAACTCTCTCATCCATACATGACTACTAGAAAAATCACAGCTTTGACTAGATGGACCTTTGTTGGCAAAGTAATGTCTCTGCTTTTTAATATGCTGTTTAGTTTGGACATAGCTTTTCTTCCAAGGCACAAGCTGTAGTCACCATCTGCATTGATTTGGGGGCCCAAAAAGTAAAGTCTCTCACTGTTTCCATTGTTTCCCCATCTATTTGCCATGAAGTGATTGGACTGGATGCCATGATCTTCATTTTTTGAAGGTTGAGTTTTAAGCCAGCTTTTTTTTTTTTAATTTTATTTTACTTTTAAACTTTACATAATTGTATTAATTTTGCCAAATATCAAAATGAATCCGCCACAGGTATACATGTGTTCCCCATCTTGAACCCTCCTCCCTCCTCCCTCCCCATACCATCCCTCTGGGTCGTCCCAGTGCAGCTTTTTTTACTCTCCTCTTCACTTCATCAAGAGGTTCTTTAGTTCCTTTAGATCATTTCTAGTTAGAATATAAAGTAAATAATAATTTTCTATAATTTAAAACCCCTTTGCAATTTTTTTTACTTCCTTAAGAAAATTACTTAAACTCAACTGTTTTTGTTTGAGAAGCAAGTGAAAAGATTTGGTTGTAAAACAAGAGAAAATTCAAGAGCAGAAGAAAATTATACAAAGCAAGAGACCATTTCTACCAATAGAATATGATTATAAAATTTGTTATGGTCCTTTAAATGTCTATATGTACAACACTATAATAAAATTGTGAAAATAATTTTAGCCTAAACATAAAAATTTAGCCTAAACAACAGCTATAACAACTGACCCCCGCCCCCAAAAAATAAGACCCAAAAGTTTATCCCATGTGAAAATCTGAGCTGAAATATACTTCTGTGACTAATGAGCTGTGTAGGCCCAAGGCATGTAAAGTTTGGCAACCGGATATATCCCATAAGAGTCACACTACACAAACAATAGCTTTCTGGAAATCTGACATCATCATCCATATTTTGCAGGTGCCCAATCTTAAAAAAAATACTGGCTTACAGAATATAAACATGGCTTTTATGATATATGATTTCACTTTGCCAACACATTTTTCCCTCTTGGCCCAGTGTACATTTCTATGATCAAAATAGTTCCAAAAACATGTATCTATCTTTAGAACATCCAGTATAGTAAGAAAGAAAACTGACAGTTTTATGATGCCTGACAACATGAAAATTTTTAAAGAAGCAGATTTATCTTGCAAAGTGGTAGAGATTATTAAGCACATATTACAGTGTACATGTTTTGCATGAGTAAAATCCAAAACTTAAATGAGTCCACCGGCCTGTGCAGATGGATGCCATTCTACTGGCTAGATTGCTTGGAATAAGGAAAACTTTGGGAGTTTATGGAAATAGTTTCCTTTTCAAGCTCTTCGTAAAAAGGCAGGAGTTTAAAAGAGTATCCTCTTTAAAAACTCAAAACTTTAAAGTCATAAATTATTATGAATAAATAATATATCTGCCAAAGAAACAGTTTAAGACATTTTTTAAATGACATACACATATGTTTTGAATGATTTCCATATTTTCATCTGTATTTATGCTAATTCCAAATATCGAATTACATAATACAATTACTTATACACTGTAGTCTTCCAGTGAGATTTTGGGATTCCAAAATTACTTTTATCTTATTTTTAAAAATTATCTTATTTTTAATAAGATGTAGCATATGTAGTCATTACATTGTATAGGCTGTAACAATCTCCTTTCAGTATATTAAGAAAGATAAATCACCTATTATGGCACATTAAGAAATGTGCCTCCCATATTGGAAAATAAGCAAGGATATGATGCCCCACTGTGGGATGTGAAGAGCAGATAGTCCCAACTCTGGGTTCCACAGGAGTCCGTCTCAGCAGAGTAGCCACCTTCTCCAAGGCCAAGCCCTTCCTAAGCAACCTAAATCTTGTGACTGAGCCAAGTGGACATGTAAATGACTGGCCATCTTAGCCATTAGGCTGTCACTTAGCATTGATAGATGATATTCGTTAAACACCTCCTCACAGAATTGATCAATTATTTGTCACAATGACAACATAGTTCGACATCGTTTTCCAGAGTGTGTCTTCTGCTTCTTTCCACCAGTGTTGCCCCATAAATATCTTCCACCCCAAACTCTGTCTCAGCTTCTGTGTTTGGTGAACTCAATCTACAACATACGTTCAGAGTCAAGTTTAAAAATAAAAGCTAATGGAAGAATTTGTCTATATTACTACATGGCATATTATAGAAAAGGCTGGAGGCAGTTAGAACAATGATTCATTATTTGCTAATTCAGTGTTTGTAGAGAGTTTACATAACTACTGCAAATAATGAGAACTGATGATACAAAATTGTAGATTTTGCAGTTCTGCATAGATGCATTTTGTTCTGCATATAAAAATATTCTGTTTGAAGGCAAAGGTGAATATTTAAGGATAGTATATTGCACCATGCTTATTTTAACATCATCCTTATTTGCATGAAGCCAAATTTATTTGATTTTATATTCATAGTTATTTCCCCAACTATAGTAAGACTCCATTATTGTGTCCAGTTTTGCAAACTTAATTACTATGACTTGAAAATACAGGTAAAAATGTAAGCAATTTCTATCCGAGCCCATAAAACTTTTCAACAACAGCTGGAAGAGCAAAGATGCCATCTTAGGGAAGCAAGAGAGAAATGGCGTGTGCAAATGTTTTGAAAGCTAGATATCTGATAATTATCAATAAACGTAAATATTGTTGCCAACTACTCAGAAGGCAATGGCACCCCACTCCAGTACTCTTACCTGGAAAAGCCCATGGACGGAAGAGCCTGGTAGGCTGCAGTCTCTGGGGTCGCTAAGAGTCGGACATGACTGAGAGACTTTACTTTCACTTTTCACTTTCATGCATTGGAGAAGGAAATGGCAACCCACTCCAGTGTTCTTGCCTGGAGAATCCCAGGGATGGGGGAGCCTGGTGGGCTACCGTCTATGGGGTCGCACAGAGTCGGACATGACTGAAGCGACTTAGCAGCAACAGTAGCACTCAAAAGCAGTATTTAAGATCATATAAATCTGCAAATTGTAATTTATACAATTATTGACATAAATTTTATTTTATAGAGTCAATGAAAACTACACATCTTGAATACCATGTAAATTCATTTATAGTTTAGTTAATAGGCTAAATGTGGTATTCTTAGTAACGGAGCATTCAGAATAAGGTGTTAACATTTAAAAATCATTTTGGCTTACTGTGTTTATCCATGAAAATTATTTGAATTCAGTCACAGCATTAATTTGATTCTTTATACTATATCATGGCCAACTCAAACCCAAGTGCATGATTTTGTACCATTTGGAGAATCAGTCATTAGAAACAAGTTTCAGTAGAGAAATAAATGGGAAATCATTTTTACATCCTTGGAATGTCTGAAAGATCCACAGTTTTAACAACTCTAACTACATTTTCATGAAAAATGTACAGGTATCTGAAGAGCTTACCAAAGGGCTTCCCTTCACTCCAACTGAATGGCAAGGATGTAACGAGGATGTAACCCCAAGTTGACTTGGGGTACTAGCAGAAATAGCCATATTCTGGTAAATTTTATGGATCCTAAAAATTGGATCACACCATGTTACATTACTGCTCTGTTTTACCTTGGTCCATCTATCTCAGTTATTAGAGAAATTATTAGATAATTAAAGTTATTAGAAGAAATTAATGCAGAAAATGCTTATGAAATACTTGACATAATCCTTGATACACGGCAGTTGTTCGGTAGCTAATGTTTTCACTTGTTGAAAAAACATTTACCTTGGCCATGAGGCTACTGATACCATAAGATATTCTAGGCTTTATTTACAATCAATGCACAGAAAGTTTGCATACATAAAAGTGTGCACAAGTACAAATAGATATCAACTCTCCATCACATAAGCAAAAGCAACAAAACCTGTCTTTTCTGTTTGATACACCTTTATTTTTACCTGGGTTAACTCAGGAACCCTGGTTTTTTATTTATGCATATAGTCACAGTTACATTTGTAAGAATTTTAAACTGTTTGCTCTTATCATTGATTGAAATAATATTGTAATCAATATTATAAAACGGCATTCTAAAAGGAATTTTTGTAATCAGGTTCTGTGTAATAAGTATGCTTAGGTAGAATACATAGTATTTTTCATACTGAACTATCAAAATTGTAAAATACTTATAAAGGGGATCATATATGAACATAAGTATATTTTTTAAATCTCTATATAAGCTAATTTAATCAATATTTATCCAGAAATTGATTTATAATAAAAGTAAATTTTGGTATAAAACTCTGGCAAATCTTATTGCTAAATGATCACATTAGTGATACTCTGTGCTTATGATTCCATTTAGTTTTATGTTCCCCAATATAATTAAGTGTTCAACTAGCTGAGATGACTACTATTGGTTGATGATTAGCTGAAACTGTTGTAATAATGTTATGTCTACCTCAAGTTAAGTATTTATTTATGGAAGGTATTTTACCAAACTTACAAAGATAAATTTTGTGACAGTCTCTGTTGTTTTTTAATCGCTAAGTTGTGTCCGACTCTTTTGAGACCCCATTAACTGTAGTCCACCACGCTCTTCTGTCTATGGGATTCCCCATGCAGGAAGAATACTGGAGTGGGCTTACCATTTTTTTCTCCAGGGGATTTTTTCTCAACCCAGAAATCAAAACCACATCTTCTACATAGGCAGGTAGATTTCTTACCACCAAAGAAGCCCAAATAATGAGCACTACTAAAACAAACAAACAAACAACTGATTTTGATGCAGGTGGCTGAGTAAATATCTTTTGAAAGAAAAGTAATCTGAAATTTAGCAGTGAAATAATCAAATTTACAGTTTAGAAAGTTCACTCCCCTGATGGTTAAGACATGGACTGGAGTGGACCAATAGAGGAAAGAATTAAAGTAACATAGGAAGCTATTAAAGTAGTATAGGCTAAAATAAAATCTTAAAATCACATTGGTGTGGCTCAATAGACATTTAGAAAGTAGTATGACAAAACAAAACACAAAACTTGGGGACATGGGGAATAGGCAATAAGTTTAGTAAAGGGGAAGTTTGAGATGTATATGAACATTCCCAGTTTTACAACTTGGAGATATGAATGAATGAGGTTGATGATAAAGCATTTGAATTATAGTGAGTATAAATCTGTTCACAGTGCAAATATTACAGTCAATAGCAAAGTATAATATTTCTTTGTTACTGTAGAAATTTAAGCAAAATTTATCCAATGAAAGTAGAGGCAGCAATTTGGCTTTCTAGTTAAAAAGAATCACACTTGTTGAATTAAGAAATATATGTCTTAGTAAGTGGTTAAATAACCACTAACACTGATTTAAGAGATAATGCAAATATGCATCAGTTCAGTTGAGTTCAGTTGCTCAGTTGTGTCTGACTATTTGCAAACCCATGAATCGCAGCACGCCAGGCCTCCCTGTCCATCACCAACTCCCGGAGTTCACTGAGACTCACGTCCATCGAGTCAGTGATGCCATCCACCCATCTCACCCTTTGTCGTCCCCTTCTCCTCCTGCCCCCAATCCCTCCCAGCATCAGAGTCTTTTCCAATGACTCAACTCTTCGCATGAGGTGGCCAAAGTACTGGAGTTTCAGCTTCAGCATCATTCCTTCCAAAGAAATCCCAGGGATGATCTCCTTCAGAATGGACTGGTTGGATCTCCTTGCAGTCCAAGGGACTCTCAAGAGTCTTCTCCAACACCACAGTTCAAAAGCATCAATTCTTCGGTGCTCAGCCTTCTTCACAGTCCAACTCTCACATCCATACATGACCACTGGAAAAACCATAGCCTTAACTAGACGGATCTTTGTTAGCAAAGTAAAGTCTCTGCTTTTCAATATGCTATCTAGATTGGTCATAACTTTCCTTCCAAGGAGTAAGCGTCTTTTAATTTCATGGCTGCAGTCACCATCTGCAGTGATTTTGGAGCCCAAAAAGATAAAGTCTGACACTGTTTCCACTGTTTCCCCATCTATTTCCCATGAAGTGATGGGACCGGATGCCATGATCTTCGTTTTCTGAATGTTGAGCTTTAAGCCAACATTTTCACTCTCCTTTTTCACTTTCATCAAGAGGCTTTGAGTTCCTCTTCACTTTCTGCCATAAGGGTGGTGTCATCTGCATATCTGAGGGTATTGATATTTCTCCTGGCAATCTTGATTCCAGCTTGTGCTTCTTCAGGTCAGCATTTCTCATGATGTATTCTGCATAAGAGTCTCATGATGTATTCTGCATATGTGCATACCTATGTATCAAATTATTTAAAATAGTCTTATTTTAATTGTAATTTATCATTATGGCTTCAAAGGTGATAGACATACTTTATATGGTAGAATATTTTTGTTTCTAGTAATAATTGCAAGTTTATAAGCTTTTAATGCTTTATTTTTCTTTCCTCTTACAGAAACAAATTTGGAGGTTAAAAAAAAGAGGTGTACCACAACTTCTTTATCCATTCATCTGTCCATGGGAATCTAGCTTGCTTCCATGTTCTAGCTATTGTAAATAGTGCTGCAATGAACAGTGGGATACATATGTCTTTTTCAATTGGAAAGAGAAAGATAAATGTCCTATTCTAACACACATATACAGAATCTAGAAAAATGGTTCTGAAGAATTTATTTACAGGTCAGCAATGGAGGAACAGACATAGAGAATAGATTTATGGACATGGGAAGAAGGGAGGACAGGGTGAGAAGTATGCAAAAAGTAACATGGAAACTTACATTACCATATGTAAAATAGATAGCCAAGGGTAATTTGCTCTATAACTCAGAAAACTCAAACAGGGGCTCTGTATCAACCTAGAAGTGTGGAATGAGGAGAGATGGGAGGGAGATTCAAAAGGAAGGTGATATATGTATACCAATGGGTGATAAGAACTGTACAAAAAAGATCTTCATGACCCAGATAATCACAATGGTGTGATCACTGACCTAGAGCCAGACATCCCGGAATGTGAAGTCAAGTGGGCCTTAAAAAGCATCACTATGAACAAAGCTAGTGGAGGTGATGGAATTCCAGTTGAGCTATTCCAAATCCTGAAAGATGATGCTGTGAAAGTGTTGCAGACAATATGCCAGCAAATTTGGAAAACTCAGCAGTGGCCACAGGACTGGAAAGGGGCAGTTTTCATTCTAATCCAAAGGAAGGCAATGCCGAAGAACGCTCAAACTACCGCACAATTGCACTCATCTCACATGCTAGTATGAATGTAATGCTCAAAGTAATGCTCAAAATTCTCCAAGCCAGGCTTCAGCAATATGTGAACCGTGAACTTCCAGATGTTCAAGCTGGTTTTAGAAAAGGCAGTGGAACCAGAGATCAAATTGCCAACATCTGCTGGATCATGGAAAAAGCAAGAGAGTTCCAGAAAAACATCTCTTTCTGCTTTATGGACTATGCCAAAGCCTTTGACTGTATGGATCACAATCAACTGTGGAAAATTCTGAAAGAGATGGGAATACCAGAGCACCTGACCTGCCTCTTGAGAAATTTGTATGCAAGTCAGGAAGCAACAGTTAGAACTAGACATGGAACAACAGACTGGTTCCAAATAGGAAAAGGAGTTCGTCAAGGCTGTATATTGTCACCCTGTTTATTTAACTTCTATGCGGAGTACATCATGAGAAACGCTGGACTGGAAGAAACACAAGCT
>NW_011495049.1:11173328-11189763 GCF_000754665.1 Bison bison bison | reverse complement strand
TGCCAGGAGAAATATCAATAACCTCAGATATGCAGATGACACCACCCTTATGGCAGAAAGTGAAGAGGAACTAAAAAGCCTCTTGATGAAAGTAAAAGAGGAGAGTGAAAAAGTTGGCTTAAAACTCAACAGAAAAACTAAGATCATGCCATCTGGTCCCATCACTTCATGGCAAATAGATGGGGAAAAATGAAAACAGTGGCAGACTTTATCTTTTTGGGCTCCAAAATCACTGCAGATGGTGACTGCAGCCATGAAATTAATAGATGTTTGCTCCTTGGAAGAAGAGCTATGACCAACCTAGAAAGCATATTAAAAAGCAGAGACATTTGCCAATAAAGGTCTATCTTGTCAAAGCTATGATTTTTCCTGTAGTCATGTACGGATGTGACATTTGGACTATAAAGAAAGCTGAGTGCTGAAGAATTCATTCTTTTGAGCTGTGGTTTTGGAGAAAACCCTTGAGAGCCCCTTGACTGCAAGGACATCCAACCATTCAATTCTAAAAGAAGTCAGTCCTGATTATTCATTGGAAGGACTGATGCTGAAGCTGAAGCTCCAATACTTTGGCCACATGATGCCAAGTACTGACTCACAGGAAAAGATCCCTATGCTAGGAAAAATTAAAGGCAGGAGGAAAAGGGGATGACAGAGGATGAGATGGTTTGGTGGCATCACCACCTCGATGGACGTGAGTTTGAGTAAACCCCAGGAGATGTTGAAGGACAGGGAGGCCTGTCATGCTGCATTCCATGGGGTCGCAAAGCTTTGGACTCGCCTGAGCAACTGTACAGAACTGAACTGCATATAAATGTATATACTATACATTCTATATCTATACTTTCTTTCTCTTTAGTTCTCTCAAAACCAGAACAGTGGAGGGCCTAAGTTTGGCTAGAAGTATTATTGTGTTTCATATAGAAAAATTTTAAGCTCTTTTCTCTTCTCCGCCATCCTATGTGCGGTTGAGTTCTTTCCTCACCATGTCTTCTCACAAGACTTTCAGGATCAAGCGATTCCTGGCCAAGAAACAAAAGCAGAATCGTCCCATTCCTCAATGGATTCGAATGAAAACTGGCAATAACATCAGGTACAACTCCAAGAGAAGACATTGGAGAAGAACCAAGCTGGGTCTATAAGAAGCAAGCTGGGTCTATAAGAAGTGGTCTTAACATGTGTTAAGACCACTTTTTTAAGCAGCCAAATCACAATGAAAACATCACTACTGTAATGCTTGGCCCATGGTGTTATTTCCTCAAAACATCACTACTGTAATGCTTGGCCCATGATGTTATTTCCTCACTATCAGTCTGAGACCCAGTAATAAATATAAAACGTTGGAATTGTTATTGTATTATATGGTTTGTGATGACGTACTGAATAAATACTGTCAGTTAGGACATGGGCCTGTCCAATGATAGAAGTGTTGTCTAGCTACCAAGTACTTAGAAGTACAGCTTGTAAAATAGGAACTGGCTTTTAAAAAAAAAAAAAAAGAAAAATTTTAAATTGAAAATACAGGGGAAAAGTGTTTTCTCTTCTCTTTTAGAAGCATTCTGACTTTACTGTCCCAAGCTTTAACAGGGAGTTCATGTTATCTCATATTATTTACTAAATATTTCTTAGCTTGTTCATTTTATCACAAGATTATTTTATATTTGAAAAAAAGAGTTTTTAAGTATACCTTAAAAGAACTTCTCATGATATGACCAGCTCATCCTAAATTATTTCTCATAACTCAATGAATGTCTGAAGAACTTTGTGGCCTATACACCCCTTAGTGGAAACAATTTTTAGAATTCTAGGTATTTTTCAAGTGAATTCTCTATTTAAAATAGTAGCAATAAGTGATCCACTGGGCATGATGTGTTCATTTGAGTCAAACAAAGGATTCTTAATCTTTAATGGTTTTAATCAGAGTAGAAAATATTGACATACATTCAAATGACAATAATGTAATATGGTCTTATGTAAGTAAATTCATTAGATGTGAACAATGATTGCTAGAACAGAGTAGTCAAGTAATGTAACTCTTTGCTAACAGTCAAGAAATGTAGCTCCTCCTGACAATCATTGTAGTTATGTTTCTACAAAAACAATGTAAATTCATGGCCTGTGAATGCATGCATATTGATTAGTACCAAGATAATAAGACTGCATGATGACTGACTGAAAGGTATTTATGATTTTGCTTAGTGATAAGAAACAGATCTTGACAACTTTTGTAACAATTTATTTTCAGGTATCAAAGACAGCAGATACTTTAAAATGCATGTAAAATCTCTAACTTTCTAAAATACTTGAAATTTCAAAATTTTACATACCAGTTGAAAATGTTCAAAATGACTAGCAGTAATGTTTTATGTTAGAAAGACACTTGATTGAGTTGAAATAAATGAATTTCATAGCTTTACATCTGAGTATCCTTCTACTTGGTATACCTCATGTGGAAGACTTCTCTTCTTTCTTGTTACTTAGAATATGATGAAAACTTAATTGGTATTTTATTTCTTTACATTTTATGATACCAACACTTATTTGATAACTATATATGGCTGATCTTTCTTGTAGGAATACAGAAATGACTCTTACGGATATGGAAAATTAAATATGTTGAGTATGCATCATGTCAGTGTTAATGCTGTATATTAAAATGTAAAATTAATATATAAATTATTTTCATTTTTAAACTTTAGAGAAAGATTCTTCAATTATATTTAGATGCACTGAAATTCACATAAATTTCCCATAGACAGTAATTGAAAATTTCAATCTCCAGTAACTAAATGTATTTAGGATTAGATTAGAGAGAGAATGAATTAAGAAAACCTTGTGAGGGTTAATGAATCTTCTCATTATTTTATCAATTTTCTTGTATGCAAAAGTGAGACTAATACATTCCCAATTATATCTCATAACATTAGTTCCTTGATAAAAAGGGAATGTCTAGCCATGTGAGTTTGAGATATTTTGGATTAAACACAGATTGTCAATTTGTTTACTAAAGGACAAGGTTTTAATATGCAAACAGGTTTTTAAGAGCCCTATGAGACAGGAAGGGCTTCCCTGGTGGCTCTGCTGGTAAATAATCTGCCTGCAAAGCGGAAGACCTGGGTTCATTCCCGGGTTTGGGAAGATCCCCTGGAGAAGAGAACTGCTACCCACACCAGTATTCTTGCCTGGAGAATCTAATGGACAGTGGAGCCTGGCAGGCTATAATCCATGGGATCACAAGAGACACGACTGAGTGACTTTTACACACACACACATGAGCCAGGGAATGGTGGAAGTTGAGAATTAGGGGTGGGGAGACACATAGGAAATTGAAATCTAGTTGGGGATATTTGTGGCAAATATAAAATAATTGGAAACTTGTAAAACTTTTACATGCTTTTTTTTTTTTAAATTTTATTGTATTTTTAAACTTTACATATTCATTTTTTACCTCTTAACAAGACATTCTTCTAGGGTTTAAGATTTATGCCTGTGTCTTCTATGTGTATATTTCCAGTATCCATAACAATGATAAGCACACAATAACTATTTGCATGAAAAATTATATTTAATTGTGGAAAATATAATTGGAAAAATTTATTCCAATCAACCTTTAGGAACTATGAGTGAAAGTATTAATCTCTTAGTCCTATCCAACTCTTTGCAACCCCATGGATGGTGGCCTACTAAGCTCATCTGTCCATGGAATTCTCCAGGCAAGAATACTGGAGTGGGTTACCCTTTCCTTCTCCAGAAGATTTTCCCAACCCAGGGTTGGGAACCTGGATCTCCTGCCTTGCAGGTAGATTCTTTACAGTCTGAGCCACCAAGGAAGCCCTTAGGATATAGGTAGAATGTTTTAATTTTAAGTAATAAAAATTAACATTAAAACTGGAGTGCATGTGTATATATGGATAAGATCAGAGAAATCTACTATCCCCTTATTTCTGAGTAGGCATGTAATATGTACCAACTATTTACTTTTTTGAAATAAAAATTAAATTAGATAGCTTCTGAAATAGTCTCAAAATCTAGTTTATATAAACAACTGAATCTTGTTCAGACTTCATAGTTAAGATGCTGATGCATCTTTCCTTGAGGAGACATTCTTCAGGAAACTTTCTTGCTGGCAAAGTTTATACCATCTTGAAATAAGTAAACAGTCCATAAACTCTATATACTAGCAGGCAGCAGTAAACAATCAATCTCTGAATGACTCACTAGACCAGAAAAACTTCCTGAGATACCAAATAGTTTCTTCAAGCCTTGCATTCCACACATGTGTCTAGCAAAAATTCATTTAAAATTCCTAGCTTAGAGAATATGTAATATCTTACTAGCTTTAGGGAGAATCATTTCTGCAATATTTATCTTTGGTTACAATAAAGCAGTCTACAACTGCAAAGCCAGTTAAAAATAAGTTAATCAAAGATGACTTTACTTTTTATAATAGCAGTGACCTTGCAAAACCTGATCGTGAAATCTTGTTTACTTAGTCCGACTTAGTCCAACTTGCTTTCCTTTTAATAACCTGACTATTGCTATTCAAAAGAAAAGTGAAAGTGTCAATCACTCAGCTGTGTCCAACTCTTTGTGACTCCCTAAACTGTAGCCCGCCAGGCTCCTTTGTCCATA
This sequence comes from Bison bison bison, assembly GCF_000754665.1. Classification (NCBI taxonomy): domain Eukaryota; kingdom Metazoa; phylum Chordata; class Mammalia; order Artiodactyla; family Bovidae; genus Bison; species Bison bison. The sequence continues at coordinate 11,185,134 of NW_011495049.1, read as the reverse complement.
GAATTTTCCAGGCCAGACTACTGGAGTGGGTAGACCTTCCCTTCTCCAGGGGATCTTCCCAACCCAGGGATTGAACCTGGGTCTCCCGCATTGCAGGCTAATTCTTTACCATCTGAGCCATGAAGGAAGCTTCATTCAAAAGAAAATAATCTGTAAAATAGCAAAATCTAAGAACTGTAGGTACATCTGCATTTACTAATAATTTTTTTAAAAATTAAAGTTCAAGTAATGTTATTCTACCTCTGTGGCTTCCATACCTGGCTAAATGATACGGGCATCCTATTGAGATTGCTGAATGATTTTGAGTAAAAGAGTATGTTATGTCCGTAGAGGTTCACAGTTTCCAAATACATACTGTCCTTTAAACATACATATATTGGTATTTTCACATTTGCTTAGCTTCAGTTAAAATATTTATTTCTTAGTTAAATGATGAATTGGCATCCCAAAGGCAGGTATGATGTGATACAATCTGACTAGTAAATACATAAATAAAATAAATTGTTAAATAACAAAAGTTATTTATCAATTCATTTTTCACATAGTTCATAACATATGGGGCCATAGCAAACCCATTTTATTTTTGATTTATATAAGGAGTACGTCAAGGCTGTATATTGTCACCCTGTTTATTTAACTTATATGCAGAGGACATCATGAGAAACGCTGGACTGGAAGAAACACAAGCTGGAATCAAGATTGCCGGGAGAAATATCAATAACCTCAGATATACAGATGACACCACCCTTATGGCAGAAGGTGAAGAGGAACTAAAAAGCCTCTTGATGAAGGTGAAAGTGGAGAGTGAAAAAGTTGGCTTAAAGCTCAACATTCAGAAAACGAAGATCATGGCATCCGGTCCCATTACTTCATGGGAAATAGATGAGGAAAAGTGGAAACAGTGTCAGACTTTATTTTTTGGACTCCAAAATCACTGCAGATGGTGACTGCAGCCATGAAATTAAAAGACGCTTACTCCTTGGAAGGAAAGTTATGACCAACCTAGATAGCATATTGAAAAGCAGAGACTTTACTTTGCCAACAAAGGTCCGTCTAGTCAAGGCTATGGTTTTTCCTGTGGTCATGTATGGATGTGAGAGTTGGACTGTGAAGAAAGCTGAGCGCTGAAGAGTTGATGCTTTTGAACTGTGGAATTGGAGAAGACTCCTGAGAGTCCCTTAGACTGCAAGGAGATCCATCCAACCAGTCCATTCTGAAGGAGATCAGCCCTGGGATTTCTTTGGAAGGAATGATGCTAAAGCTGAAACTCCAGTACTTTGGCCACCTCATGCGAAGGTTTGACTCATTGGAAAAGACTCTGATGCTGGGAGGGATTGGGGGCAGGAGGAGAAGGGGATGACAGAGGATGAGATGGCTGGATGGCATCACTGACTCGACGGACATGAGTCTGAGTGAATTCCGGGAGTTGGTGACGGACAGGGAGGCCTGGCGTGCTGCGCTTCATGGGGTCACAAAGAGTCGGACACGACTGAGCGACTGATCTGATCTGATATATATTTAACTGAAGCACAATTAACAAGTTTCAAACATAAGTTTCAGCTCAGTTATATCCATAAAGTAAATATAGTTATGTAGGCAGAAGCCAGATTAAAACAGAATATAACCAGCACACCTTCTCCTAGCCACTACATGCCTCAGTAAGGGTAGCTATGGTCCTGATTTTTAACATCTAGAAATAGTTTTCCCTGTTTTCAAACACTGTATGAAAAAATTCCCACCAGGCTCCTCCATCCATGGGATTTTCCAGGCAAGAGTGCTGGAGTGGGGTGCCATTGCCTTCTCCATGAAAAAATTATACAGAATAAACTCATTTGTGCCTTGGGCTTCTTTGTCTGAACATGTGGTGTGTAAGATTTACCCATGTTTTTGATATAGATAAAGTTTAATCATTATCTTTGCTCTATAGTAGCACATTTTATGGGCTTCTCTGGTGGCTTAGTCGGTAAAGAATCTGTGTGGAATGTGGGAGACCTAGGTTCAGTTGGGAAGATCCTCTGGAGGAGGGCATGGCAACCCACTTAAGTATTCTTTCCTGGAGAATCCCCATGGACAGAGGATCCTGGAGGTCTACAATCCATGGGGTTGCAACAAGTCAGATATGACTGAGCATCTAAGCACAGCACATTGTATAAATAAATATACCATGATTTATTTATCTATTATTCTTTTGATAGGCAATTGGGTTTTTGTTGTTTCAGGGCTTAGAAGGAAAAAAAAAAAAAAAACACTGTTATGAGCATTATTTCACACTTACCCGATATTGTCAACTATTTTTCTCACATGTAAAGTAACAGGATTCCTGGTGCTCTCATCAAAACAGATAGTGTCTATTCTATTTTAATTTCATTCATGAAAGTCTCTTGTGTGTTGTATAGCATTGTTTTTTGAGTTGCAATTCTCAAATAAAGCAAAATAATTTATTTGCCATTTCAACAAAGTACTTTTGAATATAAAATACTCAAATGAAAGGGGCATACTTATAGGAATGTATAGAAAGATAGCATAAAGAAGTCTGAATGATTAGCAAAATATATTTACAAAGGGGAAACTAAAGGAAAAAAAATAGGCTTAGGTCCTATAATTAGAGTCTCTCCTTTTCTCCTGTCCTCTATTCTCTGTCTATAATTGAAAAGAATATCTTGATTGGTTCAGTTCCCCCTAAAAGAAGACCTTCTCTCTTAGAGACAATACCTCTTAGAGACAGTTTGTATTTTAGGGAAATGCAGGCTCGTGAATGCAGTTTTGCCGCTCACACTCAGCCACATGGAAATGAGTCTCAGGCCTGGAACACTTTCTTACCAAGAGATAAAGAGCTCCAACAAGCCTGTGCTAGGATTACTATCTCCTGTGGGAGTATCTTTCTATATTTCAGGCACAATGAGTGTTCTTTTTTCTTTGCTTAAAGCATATGAGTCACATGGCATCTGGCTAACCCCACTGTTAAAAATCTGTCTCCTGCAGAAAGCAGAAGGTTCCTTCCACTGTGGTCCTGAGAAGGGTACCCATTGGGCTGTTGCCCTGCATTTGCCTCCTACTGCCAAGGGACCTGTTGGCCTTGGGGACTGACCCTAACTATCAAAGTTGAACTTGCCTGGTCTCTTCTCTATGTGAATAAAACCTCATTTCACCCAGTGGTGAAAAGAAAGTGAAAGTGAAAGTCGCTCAGTCATATCCGACTCTTTGCGGCCCCAGTCCATGGAATTCTCCAGGCCAGAATACTGGAGTGGGTAGCCGTTTATTTCTCCAGGGATCTTCCCAACCCAGGGATCGAACCAAGGTCTCCTGAATTGCAGGCTGATTCTTTACTAGCTGAGTCACGAGGGAAGTCCAGTGGTGGATTGTATTATTTTCCTTGGCAACTCAGATACCAAATGCATTGGGCAAAAGTGTTTGGAGGCCTCCCCTTGGACTGGTATCAATGCCTGGCACTCTGCTTGACAGTAGGCCTAGATGAATTAACGTGGGAGCTGAGGATTTATTTTTGTCAGGTGTCAAAAGCTAAGCCAGAAGTTTTCCTACTTTAACATACATCAAAGCTACCCATAGGGCTTGTTAAAATGAAGGACTCCTGGACCTCCCTCTCCAAGTTTCTAATTTAGGGGTAAATTGGATGGAGCCTGAGAATTCGCATTTCCAGCAAGTTGTCAGTAATACTGAGACTGTTGACTTGAGGGCATCCCGTAGAGATTCACTGTTCTAAGAAAATAGACAAGAGTGATGAGAACACTTTTTCTTATAAAGTTATGTGAAACTAGTTCAAATCTCTGCTGTGTTCCTTGGTTAGCTGTGTGACTTTGAGTTATTTCATATCTAGGTTTCATTTCTGTATTTCTCTAATACACTAAAGTTGTTTTCAAAGTAAGTAGAGTAATATACTTTTTCCATATAACCACTGTATGTGTGGTGTCTCCCAAGTACTTGCTGGTTCCATAGAAGTATGACATGACTGCCCAAATCAAAGCTGAGTCGTGGTGCAGCTGTCTCATCCAGCAGGGATTGTGTATGTGTGTGTGTGTGTGTGTGTGTGTATTTTATGTGTATATCGTCTCATTGTAAGGGGGTACAAAAATTAGCATAAAATTTCTGGTCTCACTGAGCATATACAGACATATGCTGGGAATTCCTTCAGTGGAAAAAAATAAAGCTTGGTGTGTATAAACAGTTATTTTACTAGTTTCCCTGTGAGTTGGTTATTATATCTTTGATCATTTAATGTGGAAATTTTAACTTCATTCAAGTGCTAGGAGTTGTAAATATTTATACAATTACCTTTTCATGGTCTAACGAAGATGTCATTCTGAATAACCCGGTGTCAATGTCAAAGTAAAACTCCTTTTCCTTCTCCTGCTGGTTTTCACACTTTTACTCTCTCTCTCCTCCACCCCACTTCCTTTTCCCTATGATGGTTTTACAAGATCCTTTCCTCATTCACCACACTGACATTTCCTTTAATTTTAGCTATCTTGAAGCATATTTACAAGTTTTGAATTTTAAAGATGTAATTTCATTTTTTTTTGAGATGCACCTGTGGTCTTGAATATTGTAAACATATTTAGTAAAAATGTAAGACGGTACTACCCTGGCTCCAGTGATTAAGTCTCCACTTTTCAATGAGGGGGTGGGGAGGGGTTTATCCCTGGTTGGTCAGGGAACGAATATCCCGTATGCCCAGTGGTGCAGGACAAAAAAAGGACATTTACTTATTAATCAAGATACATTGAGAATTATTTGTTTTTTAGAACAATATGTTATCTGTTTCTCAAAATATGTTAAAAATATGCACTTCTACTTAGCATGATCCATTTATATTTCTCAGACTATTGCAATATAGCTGTGTATTTACACTATTGGTTGAATTTTCATTCCTAACATGATTTATAGGCCAAACACAAACTGAAGAAACTAGCATCAGAATTATCACTGCAGTTGAACAAATAGACATTACCTAGTGGGTGTTGCTCAATTTTGTCATATTCTGTTTAAATTTACTACATATAATCTATATATTTCCTGTGAAATATGTTATTTTTATAATATATTTGTTAATTGTTTTTATAAAATTAGTCACTTAAATACAGTAAGAATACAAAAAATTCAAGGCATGCTTTCGTTCCAAGTTGTTGTTCAGTCACGAAGTTTTGTCTTACCGTTTGCAACCCCATGGACCGCAGCACACCTGGCTTCCCTGTCCTTTACTGTCTCCCAGAGATTGCTCAAACTCACATCCATTGAGCTGGTGATGCCATCCAACCGTCTATTACTCTGTCACGCTCTTCTCCTCTTCCCTTCAATCTTTCCTAGCATCAGGATCTTTTCCAATGAGTTGGCTCTCATATCAGGTGGCCTAAGTATTAGAGCTTCATCTTCAGCATCAACCCTTTCAAAGATTATTCAGGGTTGATTTTCTTTAGGATTGATTGGGTTGATCTCCTTGCAGTGCAAGGGATTCTCAAGAGTCTTCTGCGGCACCACTTTTTGAAAGCATCAATTCTTTGGTGCTCAGTCTTCTTTATGGTCCAATTCTCACATCCCTACATGACTAGTGGAAAAATTATAGCTTTAACTATAGGGACCTTTGTCAGCAAAATGATATCTCTGCTTTTTAAAACACTGTCTAGGTTTGTCACAGCTTTTCTTCCAAGGATCAAGTGTCTTTTAATTTCGTGCTTGCAGTTACCATCCATAGTGACTTTGAAGCCCAAGAAAATAAAATATGTTGTTCCTTCCACTTTTCCCCCTTCTGTCCACCATGAAGTGATGGGACTGGATGCCATGAACTTCATTGTTTTAATGTTGAGTTTTAAGCCAGCTTTTTCTCTCTCCTCTTTCACCCTCATCAAGAGGCTCTTTACTTCCTCTTCTCTTTCTGCCATTAAAGTGGTATCATCTGAATATCTGAGGTTGTTCATTCCAAGGACATGCTATGCTATGCTATGCTAAGTCACTTCAGTCGTGTCCGACTCTGCGCGACCCCATAGACGGCAGCCCACCAGGCTCTCCTGTCCCTGGGATTCTCCAGGCAAGAACATTGGAGTGGGTTGCCATTTCCTTCTCCAATGCATGAAAGTGAAAAGAGAAAGTGAAGTCGCTCAGTCGTGTCCCACTCTTAGCGACCCCATGGACTGCAGCCTACCAGGCTACTCTGTCCATGGGATTTTCCAGGCAAGAGTACTGGAGTGGGGTGCCATTGCTTTCTCCTTCCAAGGACGTAAGTAACAATAAATATTAATTTTCTTTTCTTTTATTTTAATTTTCTATTGAACAACACATTTTGTCTTTCATTTTGTTGCCTAATTCACCTTTGTGTAGCATTCATCCAGGAATGGCCCTCAACTATATTGTGTTTTCTATATCTAATCATATTGTATTATAGTTTAGGAGATGAAGAGATAATGTTTAAACAGATAATTTTAATAGAGGTTAGTAAAATGCACTCTGAAATCACAAACCACAGGTTATGGGTTGCAGTGGAAAAACTAAAGGATAGGTAAGAGAGAAAGAATAAAAAGGAGTTGAAATATAAGTTTTTCTTTCACATGGATTTGCATGAATATAAAATGGAAATCAAACTAAGGTCATTCCATACCGATAAAATAGAAAAACAGTATGGCTTGTTCAGAAATCATAAATCAACCTATGCATGGACTGTAATATATACATAAGTATTGATGGGTCATTAGGGTGAAAAGTAGAATAAAATAGCTCACAGTATAACAAAAATTAATATTTTATTCCAGATTTTTATATTAATGACTTATATGTAATTATTTAGAGGCATCTATTACTTTGTGGGGGAGTATTCTATTATGCCAAAGTGAAAATACTAAAAAATAATTATACCAGAGTTTCTCTCTTAGTTCCATATCTTTGCATTAATATTTTGCTTTTCCTCTTTGATTTTATGGTAAAATAGAGTTGCTTACTATATCAGTGTTGCTTACACAATGTTCATATATATTATATTCTCCAGAGTTATTTGTTTATGCAAGAGGTGAGATGACAAGAAAATTCCTTTGTTGTAGATAATTTCTTATTTAGTTTGACTTCCCTGTTATATTTACTGATACACAAGAAGTAAAATCTATTCCTATTGAAATACTATTATTCCAGGAGAGAGAACTCTACCAAGTCTTTTTAGAAAAAATAAAATTGTAGACTCAAAAATCTCAAACAAGAATTAAGCAAAAGTATCTGCATAAATGAAAGAACAAATTCAATCACCAAGAGAAATAAATTTTTCTTTTCTATATCTAATTATCTTCTTTATGAATAAATCACTTCCTGACTATGTTATACGTATGAACATAGTCTTTAGAGGTATATTTAATGAACTAAAGAAATCATTTAGACCAAATAAACAGATTTTTATTTATTTGTCCATTTGGTGGCTAGCTTTTACCTTGAGCCTAAAAGAAATGTGGAATGGTAAATATGTTGGTAGTAGATAGCATTGAAGGAGACAGATGGGAAAATTTATAACTCTTCCAGTACAAAAACACCTAGGATCCAGTATCTTTTAAAGCTAAATATTAACATAGTAGCAATTGGGCTTCTAAATAAATAATAGCATATGTCCACAAAAGCACCTCTGTATTTATATATATATATATATATATATCAGATTTATTCACAGTTATTGAAATTATTGGCAGAAATTCAGATGTTTATCAATGGGCCATTCAATACACAAATTGCAATTCATCCATCCAGTGAGATACTATTCAGCAATAGAAAGCACACACTGAAAGCAACCATATGGTTGAATCACAAGAAACATCTGCGATTTGAACAAAACCAGGTAGAAAAAGCTAAAACTATTATTCTAACTATTATTCTACCTAAATAACTTTCTATAACTTTTATAAAAGGTAAAGACATGGAAAGGACATACAATCACTGATTTCCAGGCCCTGGGTTTGGGAAGAAAAAGTGAAAGTGAAGTCTGTCAGTTGTGTCCCACTCTTTGCGACCCCATGGACTGTACCTGCCAGGCTCCTCCATCCATGGGATTTTCCAGGCAAGATTACTGGAGTGGGTTGCCATTTCCTTCTCCAAGAGAAAATTACCTACAGAAAACATGAATAAACTTTTTGAGGCTTTGGAAATATTCTGCATCTTGATTGCAGTGATGATTGTATTACTGTGTGAATTTCTTAAAATTCATTGATTTATATATCTGCATTTAAATATTTCTTTCTCTCAACACTGAAAAAAAAAAAACAGAAAACCACGGAAACAAATAAACAAGTAAAGACATCAATTAAAAAATAAAAATTACAGTGGATATTTTTCCAGTATTTAATTGTAGCAAGAAGAAAACTACATAAAACTAACTACAGAAAAGTAAATTATTTTGTTGAGTTGACTTGTGTACTTTCATGAAGTGAGGATAAATTTTAAAATTAAGCTTCATTTCATGTAGTTGAATATAAGTTTTCCCATGTGTCAGATTTACTAAGGTCTGCTGCTGCTGCTGCTGCTAAGTCGCTTCAGTCGTGTCCGACTCTATGCGCCCCCACAGACGGCAGCCCACCAGGCTCCCTCGTCCCTGGGATTCTCCAGGCAAGAACACTGGAGTGGGTTGCCATTTCCTTCTCCAATGCATGAAAGTGAAAAGTGAAAAGGAAGTAGCTCAGTCGTGTCCGACTCATCGCGACCCCATGGACCGCAGCCTACCAGGCTCCTCCGCCCATGGGATTTTCCAGGCAAGAGTACTGGAATGGGGTGCCGTTGCCTTCTCCGTAGTAAGCCCAAGGTCTAGTGTCATTAAATAAATAACCTTCTATGTCCTGTATTGTTAATTTCTTTTTGAGTACATTTTTTCCTCCTTTAAAGTGAAGACCTTTATGATTTTAGAAAGGTTGTTGAATTATTTCTCAAATGAGAATGACTTCACCTGCCAGTTGCTAGTGTACAATACTATCACCTTGACAAGATGAAGAATATTATGTGATAGATTCTCTAATTTCCAACCCTCTCTGCTCAGCCTAAGTAATCCTTGATTAGTTTTAGCTGTCACAAAAATTAAGTCCACAGGAAAATTTAGGAAAGGTTGAAAACTGGCATAAAAATATTCTAATTTTTAGTATTAATGCCAAATATAAGGTTTTAGAACAATGTTATTGCATTTATTTTATTCATTAGTTCACTTATTCAGTAATATATCTTCAACAGTCCCTGATCTCGATATGACATATTCAATTAGGATTAGACTTTCTCATGGGGGTTATATTGTATGAGGAGGAGATAGAAACAAGTTAACATATGCTATCTAGTAAACAAGATCCCTTCAGGCTGAAATTTGAATTTATATTGGAAATAACATGGCTAATTTGATAGAGAGGAACTGGGAGAGAACTTCAGCATTCACCCAGAGGCATTGTCTTCAGCTAAAGAATAGCAAGGAGAGAGTCAATGCAGATTTGGAAAAAGATGTTATGGGGAGAAGAAAAGCAAATGAAAAATAACTAAAAGCAGAGAAAAAGCAAACAATAGCAACAAGAGTATTTGCAGAAAGCACAATGACGTCATATTTCTTGAAATGTTATTGCAACACAGGGAAAAGATGAGGAGAACCAATGTAGGACCTTTCTAAGTGATGGTTTAACTGGAATTGAACAACTAAATAAATGGATGATTGTTGAGAAAAGTTTCTGTTGAAGTTAGAGTTAACAAGAAGTGAGATCTAGAATGATCTGTGTGGTACTACAATAGACTTGGAAACATTGTATGAACTCATGTTTGGCTTAATACAGATATAGATGGTTACATATAGAACTATTTATAGTTATGCTTACATACATTCATTATAAGGCACAAATATATTTTCTTGCTCTGAGGGTTAACAGGGCACAAAAGCAAGGGCTTGCAAGTAGCAACAAACATGTCTTATCCCACGATCCTAGTTTTTAATACTATTCCTTGTTAAAAAGAACCAGGACTCCTTGACATAATGGCTGATTTTAAACCTGAGGCAGAAAATATACAAGATGAGTCTGGAGCATCTTTCTGTGTCAGAAAGTAAGGAAATTCCAACTCCATCCCCCTGCAAAAAAAAAAAAATACTTTGGAAAGGATATGGCAAAAAGAAATGAGATCCAAAATGAACTATCTTCTAATGATCAAAACAGGAAAAACATAAACCATGTAAAAAATAATGTAGCAATTCTACCTTAAGTGTAGAATTAATATCCATAGATCTCTAGTGATATAAATAAATTATTGAATAAATAAATTAATTGGAGAAGTGGCAACTTTCCCTTGAAGAAAAATCCCAAATAATTTATTAAGATAGAGTGCCCTAAAGAAGGGGGAAGAAAAGTTCCCTCCTGGTTGGTGTGCACTGTGTTAATGACTGCCTTCTATTTACTAGAGAATGGAAAGAGGAAGAATTACTTTGTAGTAGAAAAACTTGACAAACACTACCTCCTCCTGGTGATCAAGGTCAAGATCAGCAATGAAAAATTGTGCTGATACCTTGGTAATATATTTGTACACTGGACATGATATTAGCAAAGTGATGCTTTATCTTCATGGTATCCTTCTCCCAACCCATAACTTTAGTAATCTGTGAAAAACACGAGAAAAATTATAATAGATAGGCACAATAGATGTACATAATACATGACCAGGACTCCTCAACATTGTCAAAGTCATCAGAAACAATAGTCTGAGATTCTGTCACAACTAGGAGGAATCTAAGAAGGTCAGGTGACTAAATGTAATGTAGTATCCTACATGTGATACAGAAACAGCAACAAAGGACATTAGGCTAAATAAAGAGAATCTGAATAAAGTAGAGACTTCCGTTAATAATAATGAACCGATATTTTTTTCATTACTTAGAGCAATATGCCATAGTAATAAAATGTTTTTTTTAAGGGAGAAGTTAGATGCAGAATATATGAGAAACATTCTGTACTATGTTTTCAATGTAAATCTAAAACTCTTTTTAAAAAGGAGTCTATTAAAAATATCAGCAGGAAATTAAAAATGAAGACTATTATCTTTCCACAGTATCTTTCCATAGTATTAGTGAAAAATAAAGTTCTCTTCCTACCACATCTTTTTTATCTTGACACATCAGTCTTACACTTTCTAACTTAGGATCTGCCACCTACCATCTCCTATATTAATTTCCTACTATTTCCTAACAATCCACTCCAAAATTTAGTGGCTTAAAACAATGATCACTTACTATTCTCAAATCTGTACTCCAGCTGTGTGATTCTTTTGATCTGATTGGACTCCCTCTTATATCCTCTATGGTTGTTGTTTAGTCGCTAATTTCTGTCTGACTCTGCAACTCCATGGACTATAGATCACCAGGATCCTCTGTCCATGGGATTTCCCAGGGAAGAATATTGGTATGTGTTGCTATTTTTTCTTTTTTTTACAGGGGATCGTCTTGACTCAGGGATCAAACCCAAGCCTCCTGCTTGACAGGCATATTGTTTAGCACTGAGCCCCCTATGAAGACACTTATTGCCTTTGAAGACCAGTTAGTTAAATGGCGCTCGTCTGGAAGTCAGCTTGTTATTGGCTGCTTTGATTTTCTCCTGTGTAGTCTTATTTTTAAGAAGGCCAACTAGTCTTGTTTGCATGGTTGTATGGTCAGGCCCAAACTGGTGGTCACATTCTACTGGCCAAAGAAATCACAAAGTCAGTAGGTATTTGAGGGGTAGCAAAATAAACTCCACTTGTTAATGGGAAAAGCTGCAAAATCACATTGTAAAGGGACACGAATAGAGAGAAATAATTTCAGCCATCTGATAAACTATCTACA
>NW_011495049.1:11158329-11173228 GCF_000754665.1 Bison bison bison | reverse complement strand
TTAGCACTGAGCCCCCTATGAAGACACTTATTGCCTTTGAAGACCAGTTAGTTAAATGGCGCTCGTCTGGAAGTCAGCTTGTTATTGGCTGCTTTGATTTTCTCCTGTGTAGTCTTATTTTTAAGAAGGCCAACTAGTCTTGTTTGCATGGTTGTATGGTCAGGCCCAAACTGGTGGTCACATTCTACTGGCCAAAGAAATCACAAAGTCAGTAGGTATTTGAGGGGTAGCAAAATAAACTCCACTTGTTAATGGGAAAAGCTGCAAAATCACATTGTAAAGGGACACGAATAGAGAGAAATAATTTCAGCCATCTGATAAACTATCTACATCGACCCATGCAGAACTAATCCCATAGGGCTGAGTTCTAGAACACTTTGTAACTGACCTTGTATTATATTCTGCTAGACTTAATATCAGGGAACAGGTAAACACCTACATTGTTTTACAGAATACGATTATTTCTTTGTGAATTGGTAGTTCAGTAAAATTGAATGCAAGTATCTTCAATTTTTTTAAATGCAAGAGTATTGTGTGTTTTTCTAATTTCCTCAAGAAACTAAAAATATCAAGCACTTTTCATCAATTAAAAAATCTTAGCTTAAAGAAGCTGCACTATAATTCCTTTATCCATTCGTAGACAAAATTCCTGTCTCTTAAGTCTTGGTTTATTATCTTCAGTGTGGTCATAGCTGTTATTGTAATGAGCCCAAATGAAGAAAACCCAACACATAACTTTAATGATTTGAATTGAAAATTAATAAGGATTTTATAGATGAACTATTCAAGCATCACTCTACAATGACTGAGTATGATTATTCAGTTTCCCAGTTCCACACCAGCATGTGAGTTTGTGGTCACATTATACTGAGAGCCAAGTCCCAGAACCATAAACAGGAAAATTGGAGATTTTACTTTGAATCATTTGCCCCCCAGCCATAACAACATATATGTTATTTTTATCAGTTAACAAATGAATTAAGTGGATATTTAGCAGTAATGGCTGTGGGGGAAATTATAGTAATAATAATGAGAGTGTATATTTTAATTTTTCTATAAGTAAGACACCTTTTCATCAGATGATTATATTCCTTTAATGCTTAGACAAGTATTAGTGTCCTAGCTCTGCTCCAAGTGATAATTGAACAGATTATTAAACACTATCAAATTCCAACCGTGTTAATCCTATAATTTTTATATATCCAACAGAGATATTGGTTAATATATGAAAGGCTTATTTATGCCAGTAGTAAAAATGATTGACTAACCTAGTGTCATTATCCATCCCTACATGGCTAACTTATTATACAAAACTTTTGCTGACCAAGCTGAGAAACTGTCATTCATATTAAACTAAAATGAAATGTTAGAATCCAGGAAAATTGAAATGGATGATAAATAACATCCTGAGTGTCTCTTCAAGAATTATGAGTAATTATGATAGGGAAATTCTCTGGTACATGACAGCTACTTGAAAATTCAGAAGTTTGTTTTGTCATATAAGAATACAAAATTGACATTTTAGTTATCAAAAAAAGAAAGAGATGCTTCTTAACATTATTTAAAAATATATTCTGTTTTTCATGGTATTTAGAAAATAAAAGAAACCATTTTGATTTAACAAATAAAAGGATTTTAGGTTCTATAAATTTTATTAAAAATTTTTCAATAGCCATATGTCAAAAGTATTAATACATAGAACATACCATTTATAATATTTTTCAGTTTGTATTCATTTTTCTATTGGTTTATTTGGCATGATAAATAATACATTGTAATAAACTGCATAATTTTGAAATAAATATTTGCCTGGCCCATGAAGTTTGAGGCCTGGAGACCTCTAACATAGACCAGTCTCAATTTTTTTTTTTCTCTTGATGAATGATATATAGTTTGGTGATACTAAAGTATGATAAAAGTGGTTTTGTTTCATAGAAAAATATATGGTTTGAGAGAAATATGTGTTTAAGTCCCAGTGTACTGCTTACTTGGTTGAATGACCTTGAACTACTTGTTGTGGATATTGAAAATATTTTCTTAACTAATGAATTTTGGTAGAACTTAGGAAGAAGTTTGTTGTGGAGAATAAAGTGGATGGCATGGGTTACCGTGTCTTGTAAAATCAAAAGTTTTAAGTGAATATTAGCTTTCTGTATTATTGCTATTTAGAATTTGTACGTTCCATATTTTTCTCTGTTCCTTTTCACCCAACCATAAAACTTCTGAACTGATAGCTATTACATGGAGTTTATTAACGTGAATAATTTTATTTCAGAGAAAATAAAATCAGTACCTATCCACCCCCACTTTGGCTGATAAAAACCCAAATATGCAGTGTCTTTATGTTAATCAAGAGTTAAAGGCCATGTTCAGAACTTTATTGCAGAGAATTATTGAAGTTTTGCTGCCAAGATGTTAACCCCTTCTGAAATCAAAGGTATGAATGACCACAAGCAATTTGGTCTAAATATTTAGAAAAAAATTATATTCTCTTTTCATTTTTGTACAATAAAATTGCATGTAACTTGAATATCACTTTAAAATTTTTTTTCAGGTGAATTTGACTCATTAATGAATTATTTTATTTGATGAGCGCTGGCTCTATTTCTCCCCTTCACTTATAAATTAATAATTTAAAACTAATGTGGTTTTCTTTTTAAAAGATGCTATTTAAGAGAAAAAAGTTCTAGTGTTTGTAATCTGGCTAAATTTCTATAGCTTGAGGGAAAATACGTTTATTTATTAATTTCCCAAAGAAGGGCAAATTTGAAGAAACAATTCGTTCTACGCTTTACTTTTTTCTGATTTATCTGGGGAATGGCTGCTTAAAAACTAGATGATTTAGGTTTTCTTGTTTTTGTGTGTGTGTGTGTGTTTTAAGGAGGAAATTTGTTCTTAGAGACAATGACTTCTATTATTACTACTGATGAACATCACCCAGGGACAGACTCTCTCTATTCTATGATGCACAGCATCTCTGATCTGTTTTAATGGACATTTTAAAAATGTTTAAGTTTAGTCATTTACAATATTAAATTTACATATACAACATAGTGATTATTTTTATAGATTATACTCCATTAAAATTTATTGTAAGATAGTGGCTATAGTTTAGGTCAGTTCAATCACTCAGTCGTGTCCGACTCTTTACAACCCCATTAATTGCAGCACGCCAGGCCTCCCTGTCTATCACCAACTCCTGGAGTTCACTCAAACTCATGTCCATTGAGTTGGTGATGCCATCCAGCCATCTCATCCTCTGTCATCCCCTTCTTCTCCTGCACCCAATCCCTATCAGCATCAGAGTCTTTTCCAATGAGTCAACTCTTCGCATGAGGTGGACAAAGTACTGGAGTTTCAGCTTTAGCATCATTCCTTCCAAAGAACACCCAGGGCTGATCTCCTTCAGAATGGACTGGTTGGATCTCCTTGCAGTCCAAGGGACTGTCAAGAGTCTTCTCCAACACCACAGTTCAAAAGCATCAATTCTTCAGCGCTCAGCTTTCTTCACAGTCCAATTCTCACATCCATACATGACCAATGGAAAACTAATAGCCTTGACTAGATGGACCTTTGTTGGCAAAGTAATGTCTCAGCTTTTCAAATATGCTATCTAGGTTGGTCATAACTTTTCTTCCAAGGAGTAAGCATCTTTTAATTTAGTGACTGCAGTTACCATCTGCAGTGATTTTGGAGCCACAAAAAATAAAGTCAGCCACTGTTTCCCCATCTATTTCCCATAAAGTGATGGGACCAGATGCCATGATCTTAGGTTTCTTAATGTTGAGCTTTAAGCCGACTTTTTCACTCTCCTCTTTCACTTTCATCAACAGGCTTTTTAGTTCCTCTTCACTTTCTGCCATAAGGGTGATGTCATCTGCATATCTGAGGTTATTGATATTTCTCCTGGCAATCTTGATTCCAGCTTGTGCTTCTTCCAGCCCAGTGTTTCTCATGATGTACTCTGCATATAAGGTAAATAAGCAGGGTGACAATATACAGCCTTGACGTACTCCTTCTCCTATTTGGAACCAGTCTGTTGTTACATGCCCAGTTCTAACTGTTGTTTCCTGACCTGCATATAGGTTTCTCATGAGGCAGATCAGGTGGTCTGAATTCCCATCTCTTTCAGAATTTTCCACAGTTTATTGTGATTCACACAATCAAAGGCTTTGGCATAGTCAATAAAGTAGAAATAGATGTTTCTGGAACTCTCTTGCTTTTTCGATGATCCAGCAGATGTTGGCAATTTGATCTCTGGTTCCTCTGCCTTCTCTAAAACCAGCTTGAACATCAGGAAGTTCACAGTTAACGTATTGCTGAAGCCTGGCTTGGAGAATTTTGAGGATGACTTTCCTAGCATGTGAGATGAGTGCAATTGTGCGGTAGTTTCAGCATTCTTTGGCATTTACTTTCTTTGGGATTTGAATGAAAACTGACCTTTTCCAGTCCTGTGGCCACTGCTGAGTTTTCCAAAGTTGCTGGCATATTGAGTGCAGCACTTTCACAGCATCATCTTTCAGGATTTGAAATAGGTCAACTGGAATTCCATCACATCCACTAGCTTTGTTTTTAGTGATGCTTTCTAAGGCCCACTTGACTTCACATTTCAGGATGTCTGGCTCTAGGTGAGTGATCACACCATCGTGATTATCTTGGTTATGAAGATCTTTTTTGTACAGTTCTTCTGTGTCTTCTTGCCAACTCTTCTTAATATCTTCTGTTTCTGTTAAGTCCATACCATTTCTGTCCTTTATTGAGCCCATCTGCATGAAATGTTCCCTTGGTATCTCTAATTTTCTAGAAGAATTCTCTAGTCTTTCCCATTCTGTTGTTTTCCTCTATTTCTTTGCATTGATCCTAAGGAAGGCTGTCTTATCTCTCCTTGCTATTCTTTGGAACTCTGCATTCAGATCCTTATATCTTTCCTTTTCTCCTTTGCTTTTTGCTTCTCTTCTTTTCTCATCTATTTGTAAGGCCTCCCCAGACAGCCATTTTGCGTTTTTGCATTTCTTTTCCATGGGGATGGTCTTGATCCCTGTCTTCTGTACAATGTCATTTACCTCTGTTCATAGTTCATCAGACAGTCTATCTATCAGATTTAGTCCCTTAAATCTATTTCTCACTGTGATATAAAATGTGTGCTTGTTGTTTATCTATTTTATACCTAGTAGTTTGTATCTCTTAATCCCATACCCCTGTCTTGCACCTTTCCCAACTGCCCTCTCCTTGCTTGTAAGTACTAGTTTGTTTTCTGTATCAGTGAGTATGTTTCTGCTTTGTTATATGCATTCATTTTTTCTTGAGATTTCATATATAAGTGATATAATACAGTATTTGTCTTTCTCTATCTGGTTTATTTCATTAAGCATAATATCCTCTAGGTCCATTTTCATTGCTGAAAATGGCAGAATTTCATTCTTTGTTATGGGTGAGTATTATTCCATTTCCTATATGTACCACTCTTATTTATCTATTTATCTGTTGATGGATTCTTGGGTTCCTTCCATATGTTGGCTATTGTGAATGATGCTGCTATTAACATTGAGATGCATGTATATTTTCAGATTAGTGTTTTCTTTCTTCCTTTTTCTAATCAATTACAAGAAGTAGAATTGCTAGATCATATGGTAGTTCAGTCCCTTGGATTTTCTGTCCCTTGGATAGCGATGAGATCAAACCAGTTAACCTTAAGGGAGATCAACCCTGGATATTCACTGGAAGGACTGATGCTGAAGCTGAAGCTCCAGTATTTTGGTCATCTGGTGCGAACAGGTGATTCATTGGAGAATTCTCTGATGCTGGGAAAGATTGAGGCAGAAGGAGAATAGGGCATCAGAGGATGAGATGGCTGGATGGCATCACTGATTAAATGAACATGAACTTGGGCAAACTTCAGGAGATGGTGAGGGACAGGAAGGCCTGGAGTGCTGCAGTCCATGGGGTTGCAAGGAGTTGGACAAGATTGGGTGACTGAACAATAACAACATCATAGTTCTATTCTTAATTTTTTGAGGGATCCCTATACTGTTTACCAAAGTGATCGTACCAATTTATACTCCAACCATCAGTGTACAAGGGTCCCCACTTCTCTATATCTTCTCCAACATTTTTCAATTGTTGCCTTGTTGGTCTGACCCCAAGCTACTAGAGCAGAAGCCCAGAGGATTGGGCCTGAGCTGGTGTTGTTCCCTCTCAGTGTATATTTTCCTCTCTCCCTGGCACCAGGACCCTTGCCCCAGAGTGGGGGAATGCTAAAGCAAGTGGGGCCCATGTGGGCTCTTGGCTTATGTCTACTGAAGATAAAAATCTGAGCTGTCTCAGGTACGCTGCTTGGGCATGCATCCACATTTGTTTTCCATGGTTCTTTCAGATTCAGCCTCCAGTGCCAAGTCTATTTTGTCCCTCATAGCCAGTCACTGCCCCTAGCCTCAACCCCCACCCTGTTGTTGAGCCCCACTGTGGGCAGGCTGGGCCCATGAAAACTGTTGCGTGTATTGAGGGGTGAGTTGTGGTGAAGCAGCCACTATCAAAGATGGCTTTGGTAAATGCTAACAATGGCTGTCACTGATCAACCTAGGCTCTGAGTTCCATGGTCTAATCTTCTTCTGGGTTATGGCCACCCAGATCCAGTGCTGCACTGACACATGGAGTGGGGCTGAGTGCTTGTTTGGCTTGACTGGGGTGTGTGGCAAGGTGGTCTCAGGAAATCTGGCAGCCTCTAGAGCAGACCTTTCTCCACATTGCTCAGAGGCAAGCCAGGCTTCCCACCACACTCCTGTTAGTTCCAGAGTTTCTCCAAACAGCTAAGGAGGCTCATCTCCCTTCCCTACCGGACCCCAGAACTTTGGTGCTTAATCTGTGGCTCTCACTGCTGACTCCCCAGGTGGGCATCCTCTCATGTGGTCTCCTTTTTCTTCTGTCTCCCCTCGCAGTAACACAACTTCTGATCCTATTGCTTTTCATTCCTTCCTACTCGATTATGTGTGTTTCTTACAGCCTTGATTGTACAGAAGTTCTTCTGCTAGCTTCCAGCTAAGATATTGGTAAGAACTGTACCATAGGTAGAGGTATTTTTCATGTGTTCATGGGGTAGGTGAGCTGCATGTTCTCTTACTTTACCATCTTGATTAATCTCTCCTAATAGACATTCCTAATGTACTCACCAGGTAAGTTTATTTTAATAAGTAAAAAATAGCAAAAGCATGTGATTGTTTAGATTGTGTTATAAAAGTATCTGAAAAATATATTTTGAATTTTTTTCTATTTGGAATAATTTATAATATAATTTTTTTTTTGTCTTATGAGTATAGCTTCCATTCTTTTACCTTTATACCTCTTCCCATGGGATTGAAAGTTAATACTGCTTTTATCTATATTAAGGGAGTAGTAACAGGGGTAACAACTGAAATCTATAACAAGTAGCACAGCATAAGGATTTATCAAACTGTTTTTAAAAATCTGTTTGCTTTAATCATCCTTACTTGTGCAAAATATTCTAGAAGTCAATTTTGTTTTTCCAATAACACAGTCCCAGAACAACTGAGCAATAGACTGTGAAGTTGTAACCAAGTTCTTCATTTTCCAGTATACCATTATATACAAGTTAGACAATGTTCTTAACATTCTTCCTCCAATAAAATCTAAGTTGAACAACTGTCTGCAAAATGCTATTATAAGAGGCCCTATTCCATGAAAGGCAGACAAGCATGAAACTAGATTTTTTTTTTCAGTTTTCATTTATTACTTGCTGAAAAAAAAATGCCCAGAGAGGTGAAAAACCTCCCCTGATATTCAAATTTATATTTATCTATCAAGAGTTTATATTATTTTCAAATTTGAGAATTTTAAATTTTAATTATATACTGTTTAATTTGTTTTTTATATATGTAACTAATTATATATATTATATTTACATACCTATGTTCTAATTAATGTATGGTGTGTTAACCTTCTTTAACATAAATTGCACAAATGATTCTACAACCTGTAATACTTTTATAAGCAATCACATACCAGAAGAAAATAAAATAATAAATGTTATCACTCAATGTTTCTTCTGCATAAATACACTAAAGGTATGTAACATACTCAAAAGAGGTTTGGGTTTTGGCTTCAACTCTTGAAAGGTAACCTCTGAACCATTGTAATGTTCTTCCTGATTAGTGAGTCCTTGTTTATCTGTAGGTTTTGGCCATGTCAGATGTGCTATGCTAAGGGTATGATTCATGCTTGGGGGCATTTGGCCACAAAGAACCAGCTGAACATCTGGAGAGAATGGAGTCTAAAGTTAGCCACATACAGGGTTAAACATTTCTACATGACCCAGTTCCAATAAAACTCTGGATACCAAGGTTTAGATGGGCATCTCTGATTTGGCTATACCCTCTGCATACTCTTACACATCATTGCTGGTAAAAACAGGTGCTGACTGCACCATTCCACTGGGAGAAAACAACTGGGAGCTCCAATCCTTGGTATCTCTAGGACCCTGACCTATGTGAATCTTTCCTTTCTGATGCTAACCTCTCATAATCAATCATAACCATGAATATAATGCCTTGTTGGAGTTTTGTGAGAACTTGTAAATGACAGAATCTGACTATGGTCTTAAGGACTCCCAAATTTATAGTTGGTGTGAGAAATGAGAGTGGTTTGAGGAACCTCTAGAACTACATAGAGACAAAGTGGGGAAATAAAAAATGTTTAGACATTTAATTAATCTCAATTACATTAGAAGTATTCATGTCATTCTTAATTTATTCTTTCAAGACATCACAATTTTTATTTAGATATATTTATTAAGGAAATGTGATAGGTAAGATTTAGCACTTTTAATAGACATTAAAATGAGAATTAAAATATTTATAATTTATATGAATATATCAAATGTGTCTGATACTGATTCATAACATTATATCTAAATTCACCTACTAATTAGAAATTCTTAAGACAAATATTTTAATTGTATCTGTCTCATAGAGCATTTTGCTGTGTAAGTTACTAAAGACACAAAGCCTTCAAGATGGTGCAACCAAATGGAAATCATCCAAGTTTACCCACGGAAGAGTGATTGTACTGTGATGATGTCTATGGTTCAGGGTCATATTCACCTTGTCTACTGATGTATTCCTGGTACCTAACATAATACTTGGAGAAGGCAATGGCACCCCACTCCAGTACTCTTGCCTGGAAAATCCCATGAATGGAGGAGCCTGGTAGGCTGCAGTTCATGGGGTCGCTAAGAGTTGGACACGACTGAGCGACTTCCCTTTCACTTTTCACTTTCATGCATTGGAGAAGGCAATGGCAACCCACTTCAGTGTTCTTGCCTGGAGAATCCCAGGGATAGAGGAGCCTGGTGGGCTGCCATCTATGGGGTCGCAGAGTCGGACACGATTGAAGCAACTTAGCAGCAGCAAATAATACTTAACCTGGCTTTCTGAGATCTGGGTCTGCTCAATCTGGACTCTATCTATGATTATTCTCAATGTTAATTCATTTTGTCTCATCTCTATCCCTTTCAGTCCACAGTGGTAGCATTTCTTCTGGTAGTAAAATCTCAAAACCCTTTTCTATTTTCAATGGATGTCTGGGGAATCGTCATCATTAGACTCAGACACTTCTAGGTAATCTCATCCTCAGTCCTGGCTTCTGCTGAGATGGCTGATTGGATCCATAAATCACATGTACCTACTCGATAGAAATGAGTTTGAGTAAACTTCAGGAGTTGGTGATGGACAGGGAGGCCTGGGGCGCTGCCATTCATAGGGTCGCAAAGAGTCGGACATGACTGAGCAACTGAACTGAATTGAATCTCTTTAGCTTCCCTCGTGGCTCAGATGGTAAAGCATCTGCCTGCAATGTGGGAGAGCCCAGTTCGATCCCAGAGTTGGGAAGATCTCTTGGAGAAGGAAATGGCAAACCACTCCAGTTTTCTTGCCTGGAGAATCCCACGGACAGAGGAGCCTTGTAGGCTACAGTCTATGGGGTCACAAAGAGTTGGACATGACTGAGCGACTTCACTTTCACTTTCTTTTTTTTTTTAATTTAATTTTATTTTTAAATTTACATAATTGTATTAGTTTTGCCAAATATCAAAATGAATCCGCCACAGGTATACATGTGTTCCCCACCCTGAACCCTCCTCCCTCCTCCCTCCCCATACCATCCCTCTGGGTCGTCCCAGTGCACCAGCCCCAAGTATCCAGTATCGTGCATCGAACCTGGACTGGCATCTCATTTCATACGTGATATTTTACATGTTTCAATGCCATTCTCCCAAATCTTCCCACCCTCTCCCTCTCCCACAGAGTCCATAAGACTGTTCTATACATCAGTGTCTCTTTTGCTGTCTCCTACACGGGGTTATTGTTACCATCTTTCTAAATTCCATATATATGCGTTAGTATACTGTATTGGTGTTTTTCCTTCTGGCTTACTTCACTCTGTATAATAGGCTCCAGTTTCATCCACCTCATTAGAACTGATTCAAATGTATTCTTTTTAATGGCTGAGTAATACTCCATTGTGTATATGTACCACTGCTTTCTTATCCATTCATCTGCTGATGGACATCTAGGTTGCTTCCATGTCCTGGCTATTATAAACAGTGCTGCGATGAACATTGGGGTACACGTGTCTCTTTCCCTTCTGGTTTCCTCAGTGTGTATGCCCAGCAGTGGGATTGCTGGATCATAAGGCAGTTCTATTTCCAGTTTTTTAAGGAATCTCCACACTGTTCTCCATAGTGGCTGTACTAGTTTGCATTCCCACCAACAGTGTAAGAGGGTTCCCTTTTCTCCACACCCTCTCCAGCATTTATTACTTGTAGACTTTTGGATCACAGCCATTCTGACTGGTGTGAAATGGTACCTCATAGTGGTTTTGATTTGCATTTCTCTGATAATGAGTGATGTTGAACATCTTTTCATGTGTTTATTAGCCATCTGTATGTCTTCTTTGGAGAAATGTCTATTTAGTTCTTTGGCCCATTTTTTGATTGGGTCATTTATTTTTCTGGAGTTGAGCTGTAGGAGTTGCTTGTATATTTTTGAGATTAGTTGTTTGTCAGTTGCTTCATTTGCTATTATTTTCTCCCATTCTGAAGGCTGTCTTTTCACCTTGCTAATAGTTTCCTTTGATGTGCAGAAGCTTTTAATTTTAATTAGGTCCCATTTGTTTATTTTTGCTTTTATTTCCAATATTCTGGGTTTAAAGATCTAAATGTAAGACCAGAAACTATAAAACTCCTAGAGGAGAACATAGGCAAAACACTCTCTGACATACATCACAGCAGGATCCTCTATGACCCACCTTCACTTTCACTTTCAATCTCTTTAGCAAACAGTTGTTCAGACACACCCTTGGCCCTGTCTCAGAGCATGTTTTCTGGATATGTTGAAATTTCCAGTTCATCAAGTGCTGATTTCTTTTGGCATAACTGTTCGTTCTTCAATTTATCTCTTTCTTTTCATATTTCACATATTTCCTAAAAGAAGCAAGGAGAAACCAGATTTCATCTTCCACATTTTGCTTAGAAATCTCAAGTAAATATCCAACTTCAAAGCTCACAAGTTCTACCTTCATAAATCATAAAACATAATTCAGTCAAACTTTCTCACTTCATCACAAGCAACACTTTTCCCCCAGTGTCCAATAACATGTTCTTCATTTCTGTCTGAGACCTCACAAGCACTTTTAATGCTCATTTTCCTAGCAACATTCTACTCATAATGATATATGTATTTTCTAAGACGATAGAAATTTTCTCTATAAATTTTTTCACTTCTTTCTAAGTTTTCACTGGAATCAGCTTTAACATACATATTTCTACCAGGAGTCTCTTCAAGGAAAATTACTGTTTTTCTATCATGCACCTCAAAATTCTTACTATAT
Source organism: Bison bison bison (assembly GCF_000754665.1). Taxonomy (NCBI): domain Eukaryota; kingdom Metazoa; phylum Chordata; class Mammalia; order Artiodactyla; family Bovidae; genus Bison; species Bison bison. The sequence continues at coordinate 11,161,330 of NW_011495049.1, read as the reverse complement.
ATGTATATATATATATATTTGAACTGAAGTGATAGTCACTCAGTTGTGTCTGAGTCTTTGCAATCCCATGGACTGTAGCCCACCAGGCTTCTCTGTTTTATGGACTTCTCCATGCAAGAATACTGGAGTAGGTTGCCATTCTCTTCTCCAGGGGATCTTCCTGACCCAGGGATAGAAACTGGGTCTTCTGCATTACAGATTCTTTACCATTTGAGCCACAGGGGAAGCCATATACATATATATATATGTATATACATACACACTCATGAACCAATTTCAAAGCCACTTCACATCTTTATATATTTGTTACAACAGAACCTCAATCTCAGTAACAAAATCTGTATTAGGTGAATATCTGATCTGTATTTCCAACTGTGTGTGTGCCTGTGTGTGTGTGTGTGTGTATGTGTGTGTGTGTATGTATGTAATGGTCAATTCTATGTGTTAATTTGAAAAGGTGTTATTGAATAAGATTAACATTTCAACTGGTGAACTTTGAGTATGTATATTTGAGTAAGTATAATGGGAATATACTTAAGTGCCATAATGGGAATAATCCTCATCTAATCAGTTGTGACCTGTCTCTTGAGAAACCTGTATGCAGGTCAGGAAGCAACAATTAGAACTGGACATGGAACAACAGACTAGTTCCAAATAGGAAAAGGAGTACGTCAAAGCTGTATATTACCACCCTGCTTATTTAACTTATATGCAGAGTACATCATGAGAAATGCTGGACTGGAAGAAACACAAGCTGGAATCAAGATTGCCGGGAGAAATATCAATAACCTCGGATATGCAGATGACACCACCCTTATGGCAGAAAGTAAAGAAGAACTAAAAAGCCTCTTGATGAAAGTGAAAGTGGAGAGTGAAAAACTTGGCTTAAAGCTCAACATTCAGAAAACGAAGATCATGGCATCCGGTCCCATCACTTCATGGGAAATAGATGGGGAAACAGTGGAAACAGTGCCAGACTTTATTTTTTGTGGCTCCAAAATCACTGCAGATGGTGACTGCAGCCATGAAATTAAAAGACACTTACTCCTTGGAAGAAAAGTTATGACCAACTTAGACAGCATATTAAAAAGCAGAGACATTACTTTGCCAACAAAGGTCCGTCTTGTTAAGGCTATGGTTTTTCCTGTGGTCATGTATGGATGTGAGAGTTGGACTGTGAAGAAGGCTGAGCACCGAAGAATTGATGCTTTTGAACTGTGGTGTTGGAGAAGACTCTTGAGAGTCCCTTAGACTGCAAGGAGATCCAACCAGTCCATTCTGAAGATCAGCCCTGGGATTTCTTTGGAGGGAATGATGCTGAAGCTGAAAACTCCAGTACTTTGGCCACCTCATGCGAAGAGTTGATTCATTGGAAAAGACTCTGATGCTAGGAGGGATTGGGGGCAGGAGGAGAAGGGGACGACAGAGGATGAGATGGCTGGATGGCATCACTGACTCGATGGACGTGGGTCTGGGTGAACTCCGGGAGTTCGTGATGGACAGGGAGGCCTGGGGTGCTGTGATTCATGGGGTCGCAAAGAGTAGGACACGACTGAGCGACTGAACTGAACTGAACTGAACTGAATCAGTTGAGGGCCTGAAAAAAGTGACAGTGTTAGTTGTTCAGTCGTGTCTGACCTTTTGTGACCCCTAGGTCACACTGACTCCTCTGTCCAGGCTCCTCTGTCCAGGGAATTCTCCAGGCAACAATACTGGAGTGGGTTGCCATTCCCTTTTCCAGGGGATTTTCCCTACCAGGGATCAAACCTGGGTCTCCTGCATTTGCAGGCACATTCTTTACTGTCTGAGCCACCATGGAATTGGAAGACCTAAATAGAACAAAAAAGACTGGTCTTCTTGTGCAAGCAAGATTCCCCAGCAGACTGCCTGCCAATATCCTCTACTATCATGTAACCTGGGTCTCCTCCTGCTGGCCTTTGGACTTGAAGTACACCATGGGCTTTCCTGGGTCTCCAAGCTGTAAGCCCACACTGCAGATTTGGACTTGCCAGATTCTATGACCACATTAACCAATTGCTTAATTCTTTATAATAAGTCCTTTTCTATATACATTCATATCCTAGTAGTTCTACACTTCTGGAGACACCTGACTAAGGCAATATATATTTGTGTATATAACACTAAAACATAACTCATATATCATTAGATATCATACATATTTCTATTTACCTATTTGTCTATAGGCAGCATATCTATCATATATATGTGAGTGTGTGTGTATGTATGTGTGTATATGTGTGTGTGCGTATGTGTGTGTCTGTGTGTGTTCGGCAAGTTGGCAGGCTGAAAACTCAAGCAGGAGTTAATGCTAAAGTCTTGAAGCAGAGTTCCTCTTCCAGAAAACATCCAGATTTGTTCTTAGGGACTTCAGTTGATTTAATGAGGCTCACCGACAACATTTTGGATGGTAATCTTTATCTAGCTTTGGTATCTGGTTTTGCAGAATGAGTTAGGAAATGTTCCCACTTCTCTGTTTTGGAAGAGTTTGGGGATTTGGCCATGCTGTGCAGCTTGTGGAACTTTAGTTCCCTGACCAAGGATAGAACCCAGGTCCTTAGCAGTGAAAGCAAAGAGTCCTAAACACTAGACAGTCTAGGAATTCCTGAATTTGGGGAATTCAGTTAATTCTTCCTTAAATATTTTGTAGAATTCACCAGGGAAACAACCTTGTCCTTAACTTTTGTTAAAGTGTTTTTATTTGTTTGTTTGTTTTGTTTTTAAAATTATTGATGCAGTCTTCTTAATTGTTATAAGTCTGTTCAGATTTTTAAAATGTCATCTTGAATCATTTTTGGCAGTTTACGTGTTGCTAAGAAATTATTTCATCAATGATATCTAATTTACGGCATGCCATTATTCATTGTATGTCCTTAAAATCTGTTTTTAATTTCTATAAGTTTAATAGCAGTTTTGCTGCCTTTATGATTTTAGTTATTTATGCCTTCACTCTTTGTTTCTTTTTCTTTCTAGCTAAAGACTT
>NW_011495049.1:11145173-11158229 GCF_000754665.1 Bison bison bison | reverse complement strand
TTTCAAAAAATCAACTTTTGGTTTTATTGATTCTACTAATTTTCTGGGTTTTTTTGTTGTAATTAAATCTCCATTCTCATATTTATCATTTATTTCCTTCGGTTAGCTTTGGGTCTAATTTAGATTTGTCTTTCTCTAGTTCCTTAAAGTGTAGACTTATGTTATTGATTTGAGATGTTTTTCTTTTGAAATATAGTATTTCCTACTATACCTTTCCTTCTGGGCACTGCTTTCAGTGTATCATGTATGTTCTTGGCTTTTTGTTTTGTTTTTTAATTTTTTCTAAGTGTTTTCTCTTTTCCAATAGATTTCTTTCACCCACTGAGTATTTTTAAGAGTGTGTTATTTCACTCATATTTCTGAAATTTCCAGTTCTCCTGATATTAATTTTTAATTTCAGTTTAATGTGGTTGGAGAAGATACTTTATATAATATGTTTTTAAATTTAATGAGAACTGTTTTGTGACTTAATACATGGTCTATCATGGGGTGTCCATCTAATATATGGGCTGTTGCATTGTACTTGGGAATAATATGTATTCTTCTGTCATTGGGTAGAGTGTTGTCTATATGTCTGTTAGGTCTACTTGGTGTATAGTGTTCATCTCTCCTGCTTTCTCATTAATCTTCTGTCTAAATATTCTACCTTTTATTGAATATATATGTACATACCTATATACACACAGATGAATTGCTCACTTAAATGTCCTTTTCTTTCTCTTATGCTAACTTAATGTCCTTCTCTTCCTCTTATAAAGGATTTAATTTTGTCCGATATAATTATAGCCAGCTTTAACACTTTCAATAACTATTTTTCATTGAATATATTTTCCCATTCTTTAAATTTCCATTTATTTGTGTTCTTAAACCTAATGTGAGTTTCTTGTAGACAGTATATAATTTGATCATTTTTTAAATCCATTCTGATAACCTGAGTCTTTAGAATAAGAGACTTTAAGTCATTTTTAAAGTAAATGACTTAAACTCTCATAAAGTTAAAAAATTTAAAAAAGGAATAAATAAAAAATTTTAAAAAAGACTCATAAAAAAAAAAAAAAAAAAAAATTTTGCTACTTGTGTTCAGTTTGTCTTATTTCCATCTCTTAATTTCCATATTATAGCATTGTTTTCTGTTCAGTTTTATTTGCTTTATATTAATGTTCTGTTTGCATTCCCTTCTAAAGCTTTTAAATTCATGTCAGAGATAAAAAATGGAGTTGCAAACTAAAAACACATAATATGACTTTTCTGTTTATCTATGTAGTTACACTTACAAACTCCTTAATTCCTTTGTACTGCTTTGCATTCTGTCTAGTGTCCTTTCATTTCAACCTGAAGAATATCCTCAAGCATCTTATAGGACCACTGGTAGAAAACTCTACTTTATTTATCTGGGAATGTATTAATTTCTCATCAGACTCTATTCACTTTTCTTCATTTTTTTTTCCTTCTGAAACTCAAACTAGTTACTTTCAACTGTGCTATCTTTGAGTTCAATTTTTTATTTGACTTCTCAATTCTACTGTTGAGTCCCTCTGTGAATCTTTCTTTTCAATTATTGTACACTTCTTACTAGCACTGAGTCTCGAAATCAGGCAGAGGTATAAGTTTTGAGTGTTTTCAGGTCTCTTCTGAGCTAATGTATCCTGTTCTGGGCACTCATGTGGTTTTGTGAATTTCCTGGTATACATGACCAACCTAGATAGCATATTCAAAAGCAGAGACATTACTTTGCCAACAAAGGTCCATCTAGTCAAGGCTATGGTTTTTCCAGGGGTCATGCATGGATGTGAGAATTGGACTGTGAAGAAAGCTGAGCGCCGAAGAATTGATGTTTTTGAACTATGGTGTTGGAGAAGACTCTTGAGAGTCCCTTGGACTACAAGGAGATCCAACCAATCCATTCTAAAGGAGATCAGTCCTGGGTGTTCTTTGGAAGAACTGATGCTACAGCTGAAATTGCAATACTTTGGCCACTTCACTCGAAGAGCTGACTCATTGGAAAAAACCCTGAGGCTGGGAAGGATTGGGGGCAGGAGGAGAAAGGGACAACAGAGGATGAGATGGCTGGATGGCATCACCGACTCAATGGACATGAGTCTGGGTGAACTCCGGGAGTTGGTGATGGACAGGGAGGCCTGGCGTGCTGCGATTCATGGGGTCACAAAGAGTTGGACATGACTGAGCGACTGAACTGAACTGATGGGTACTTTTGAACATCCTAATTTCCCAAATAAATTATCTTCCCAGGTTTACCTAGCATATTGAGGGAGTGTATTTTAGGTCCCAACTGTAATCTTTTCTCCGTTACCTAGCGGTTTTTCATTAACCTTACAGTGTTACAGTGTTTTCTAACAATGCCTATCATTTTTCTGTCCCTGACAAATTTTGAGTTAGGTAAAACAAAAATGAGCACCTGGCGTCTGTTCTTCATTTAGTCCTCAAACAACTTAGAACAAAGTAACATAATTTGTGAATGAGATCTGCTCTGCTTCCTTTGGAAGGACCAGCTACTATCTTCAAGACCACCACTGAGTCTAGGGAGTGGTGGGACAAAGACAAATACAAGTGCCTAAAGTTTGTTTCCTTTTTAAATATTTTTATTTTCCTTTTTTGTTTGTTTGTTTACTATATCTTTGACTATTTTTTAGAATATGAAAGAACTGGTCCTGACAGTTTATGCTTTTGTTTTCAATGTTTCTTTGGGGAAATGGATATTTGGGATTGCTTATTCTGTCATTTTGATGATGCCATTCCTAATTTCTTATTCAATTTTAATCATAATACCACAAGATAAATAACATGATCCTTATTTTGAAAATTAGGGTTAGAAAGTTTTATTGCCTTGGGTTAAATAAATTAGTCAAGGCAATAATTGTAGTAATTTCTAGGGACCAAGAAAGAAACAATCATATATTTCAAATATATTATTTCACTTGAAGTCAAATAGTTATAAAAATGGTCTTAAAATTAGGAAAGTTATTATGATTTGGTCTTATAGATTTGAAAAACAAAAAGACTTAGTATAACTTACTAAATAGGTCTCATCTATACCATATTACCCTGAATGTCCCCAATCTTGTCTGATCTCGGAAGGTAAACATGGTTGGGCCTAGTTGGTACTAGGCTGAGAGAACAAATAGGTCTCATCCATCCTAAAATCCTATGAAGATTTCATTAAATAAGCATTTTTTCCAAGAAAATTTTATTGTAATCATGTTGATTTTCTTTGTTTCTGTTTTTATTTTCCTGTTGATTCAGCTTTCTAATTATTTTTCTTTATTATCCTTGTTTTCTTGCTATTGATATAAAAGATGTTCTTATTTTCTTTGTGAACACAGGAAGAGAGTAAAATCACTTTCATGCTTGTAGGTATTGCAAATCTCACTTTTAAAAAAAACTCCCGCAACACAACTATAATAAAGAAAAAGATAAACATCTGTTCCTAGCTTGCTGCTGCTGCTGCTGCTAAGTCGCTTCAGTCATGTCCGACTCTGTGCGACCCCCTAGACGGCAGCCCACCAGGCTCCCCCGTCCCTGGGATTCTCCGAGGCAAGAACACTGGAGTGGGTTGCCATTTCCTTCTCCAATGCATGAAAGTGAAAAGTGAAAGTGAAGTCGCTCAGTCTTCTATACAACAGTTTTGTCATTGTAAATATATTAATAATGAAACCCAGTGATTTTATATGACATTTAAATTAGAATTAATTGTAATATACATGGTGTCCCTAGAGGCAAGCTTAGAAAAACATTTAGCAAATAAAACTCTGTATCACACTATGAAAAATAAATAATAAAAGTCATTGTACAAGACCACTTTTGTGACAATTCAAAAGATGCTGACATAATTTATATAATCATATAATCTTTATGCTTGTTTTTTATAATTTTCATTCCAAATATAACTATTATATAATTTATTTTTCAAAGTGTTAAAAGAAAGAACATACATCTCACAGTCAGCACTGTGAAATATTGTTTGGGTGTTTTTCAGCTTAAGTGAAAACTGATAAATTGGGCTGATCCCAGGACTTAGAGTCCAGAGGCAATCTTAATTATTTCAAGCATTATACACCATTATTTTTAATAAAACAGCAACAAATGATGAGGTGGATAAAACTGGAGCCTATTATACAGAGTGAAGTAAGCCAGAAGGAAAAACATAAATACAGTATACTAACACATATATATGGAATTTAGAAAGATGGTAACAATAACCCGGTGTACGAGACAGCAAAAGAGACACTGATGTATAGAACAGTCTTATGGACTCTGTGGGAGAGGGAGAGGGTGGGAAGATTTGGGAGAATGGCAATGAAACATGTAAAATATCATGTAGGAAACGAGTTACCAGTCCAGGTTTGATGCATGACGCTGGATGCTTGGGGCTGGTGTACTGGGACGGCCCAGAGGGATGGTATGGGGAGGGAGGAGGGAGGAGGGTTCGGGATGGGGAACACATGTATACCTGTGGCGGATTCATTTTGATATTTGGCAAAACTAATACAATTATGTAAAGTTTAAAAATAAAATAAAATTAGAGAAAAAAAAATAAAATAAAATACAAGATTTGAACATTTAAAATAAAAAAAAAAAGTAATGTGTCTTTACCTTGCATACTCTTAAAAGCAATAATCAAATTATTGAAAGAAATTCATAATGATAATTCTTTCTATTCCATGAAATTGAATAGTAAAATTTTATATCTTTTGAATTTTTGTGTCAACCTAAATTCTTTTCTACAAAAGTCATCTCTGTCCCTGTTAATATGTGACTTAACTCTGTTTATCATTATTCTCAGAACTTACACAGAATGTTAATAATTTGGAATAAACATTTTTGACCCTTGCTGATTACTATAAAATGACTCTTTCCAAATTGAGATATTTTAAATACTGTGTGCCATTAAATTTTCTATTAATAATTATTTATTCCCCAAGAGCTACTTTTTATAGTGCTTTACTGATACACATAAAAGGTGGTGGATTTAATGTAGCCTAACACTTTTTCAATGTTCAATTAGTTACACTAATAGGTATGACACTTATTTTTGTTGCTTGTGCTTTCACCTATTTGTTCTCCTTTCATTCAACTAACTCTATCTTCAATCTAACAGAAAAAAGTCAACCTTTTTTATCTAATCCTTTTATTTAACTTCCCTTGATTAAGAGATAGGTTGTAAATTCACTGTAACTAATATCTCTATTTCTTGCAAGACATTCTGCAATTAGGTCTAATAGATAAAGATAAAACTCACTTCCAAATGATATGTTATCCATTTCAGACAGCTTCCTATTAATCAGTATCTAGACTTTTTGTCTCTCAAACTTGTTTTATCTCCAAAGTCTGGATCATTTAATCATTAAAGGGAATGCAACCTTTTGTATATGGATTGTTCTAAAAGGTTTATTACTGGTATTAGGGACTTCACTAACCATGTATCACCCCAACCTCCCTTTACCCTACCTGATTTACATAAATTAAAGTGAAAGTGTTAGTCCCTCAGTCCTTTCTGACTTTCTGTGACCCCATGGACTATATAGCTGGACAGGTTCCTCTGTCCATGGGATTTCCTAGGCAAGAATACCGGATCATTCAGCATATATACTTTTTTCAGTATTATCTCTTTGTTGGGTCACCTTCTGTGTTTCAGAAGTCCTTATAAATTGACCTGAAGGGAAGGTGGGCACATTTATCATAACTCAATTGTCAGTTGTTTCTCTGTATATAAGGAAAATTGGGCTTCCTTATTTAAATGGTGCACTGTGGTGGGGCCATGATGTTTTAGGAAGTCATAAAGCCCAATCTTACACCAAGCCCAATGGAAACTTTTATTTGGGAAGACTATTTGTATAGCATGATGTAATCCCGAATCTTTGACTCCCTGGGCCCTGCAAGTGGGCCTAAGAGAGCTACTCTGCAGATTCAGACAGTGAGTCCCAACCAGATCACCAACTGGTGTAAGACCAGAGATGCTTTTACAATGGCTCAACTGTACTGCTCCTATATACAGATCCAGAATTTCCTTCAAAAAAAAACTTCTATAACTGAAGGATGGATATAGATTATAGCAGTCTACTTGCAACTTCCTCAGTCCATCTACTCTTTTAAAGAGTATAACATTTACAGTAATTCAGTTCAGTTCAGTTCAGTCGCTCAGTAGTGTCCGACTCTTTGAGACCCCCATAGGTACCAACTATCCGAACAGTCTTTTCTGAAAGCAAATTTTAAAGTTTTCCTCATCTTCGGTAGGTTGTGATTTTTTTTTTTTTTTACACTGCCTCTTCTTTCATTACCTGCCTTAGAAAGAATATCTAGTATTTCACTTCCTGTAGTCTGTCAACACCAAGTTTGGGAAAGCAAGGCAAAATGTCAGAGGTGTTGTAATCATAACAATAGGTGTTATGCTATGAAGGATGGACACTGTGAAAATTAGCAGGAGCAAAGTGTGTTAGTCATGGAGACTCATTCTCTCATCTTGCTTTTCTTCCTCCCAAAGACTACAGGGTCTATAATACAGGAAAAGCCATATTTTCACCTCACTCTCACATCCCTATAAGCAGATCCATTTAGTTGAGAATATGAATTAAAGAACTGCCTGAAAGCTAGAACCAGTGGCTAGAAGGAAAATGAGTCAGAATCATGAGTGGAATGTAAAACAGAAACCATGGTGATGAATCTTGAGGGAGGAGTTAGAAATGGAACAAGTTTAGGTTTGCATTTTTATGATCTCATTGCTTTTGTAAAGCAGATGCATTTGTGATTTCTCAGTGAACAATCCAACTCAAACTTATATGATAATTTGTCATATCTTTGGAAATCTAGCACCTCAGCTGTGATTTCATGAAAATCCCACTCATGATTCCTCTTTTAAGTCATCCCATTAAATGAATATTTTTAAACTTGCAACTTTGTTTACTGAAACCATGGAAATCCCTCTAGCTAAGATTTTACTATATAACTTATAATTATGAATATTTTATCTTATTTACCAGTGGGAACATTAAGGGTACCTGCTGCCTGGAAGAAAAGATCTACCATTTGCTGGAACTTGTAAGTTTCAAATGCACCTTCAGTAATGGGTCAATGACATAAGTCTAGGCACTAACACTGGAAACTTCTGTGTCTGTGCAGAGCACCCTTTGCCTTCAAATGATGAAGGATGATGCCTTATACCCAGGACCAGAGCTGCCTGCCCTGCCCCATATGAAGGCCCATTATCACCACAAGACAAAGTTCTAATTTCTTGTCATGTCTGGGGGCCTGGCGAGTCAAAGCACTATACCACTGTCCGTTCTCTCTCTCTCTCTCTCTAACACTATGGGGAAGGCTTCTGCATTGCCTCAATATGGACCAGGTGCAGTGTGGGAATTCCAACGAAGGCAATCAGGGCGCTATTGGAGCCAAGAAGTTAGGCTTAAGCATCTTCAGGTGTGTTTTAGGGTAGCAGGAAGTGGGGGCGGAGAGTAAAAGTATGCCCTGACACAGGGGAATTAAGAGGACAAGCTAAGGGTCAGTGACCGCTCCAAAAACAGTGAAACCCCAACTGAGCCGCTGCTGCGGCAACCCACGCTTTCCCCCAGGGCTGCCCACGCTTTCCCTGAGGAAACTCGATCTCGCGGGATCTCAGGAGTTCCACGCGGCTGGCAGGGGAATCCTGGGTAAGAAACACCGGGCACCAAGGACGCCGGATTCCCTCATTCCAGAGTCGTCCATGAGGCGTCTGGGTCATGTCACCTGTCATGAAAACCCCAGTGCCTGTAGAGTCGTCACTACCCTTCCCCGACTCAGAGTCACAGAACAGCTGTTCTTACCAGAGGGCCTGGCCAGGTAAGATTAGGAAAAGGTCTTGGGCCAAAGGCGGAAAGGGGTGAACAAGAAATAAAAACTACTCCCAGAGCTACTCCTCCCTCAGAACCACCCCCGCCACCCGACTCTCCCCACCTCAGAACGTCAGTATATATTTGTAAATTGAATGGATAAATGCATAATGTTACATTGTTTACCCTTCCACCGAGAATGACTTGGATTAATTCAGACAATACATTTTAGCCTTCTCAAAGAAGTTGACAGTCCTTGGGGGTGTGTGTGCTTAATCGTGCAGTAGTTTCCAACTCGAATGAATGTTGGTGGACTACTGAAAGAACTAATAATGCTCCCATATCTTTAAAAGGAGAAATTTGAATATTTATATTGATGACTTTCTTACAACTTTAGATTTGTTCTTAAAAAATTGCTGTTATTCCACTGTTAGCTTTCTAATGGAAAAGGTTATCAGTACATCAAACTGCATTAGATGAAATGGAGTGATAAAACACTAGTTTCCTTCTGCTGAATATTTATTCCCTTTCATGTGTATGTTTGTTATATAGAAAAATAATTAATTGAAATGAGTCCTTCTAAAACAAAAAAAAATTAAGTGGGGTCTTCTCACACTAAAATATTTTGTCTCAAATAGATTTGCATTATGATGAGACTCTGCTGTGTATCCTGTTTACAAGGTGCTTAGGGCAGGACTTCTGGTGAGTAAGGGTTTATTTATTTTAAATACTCAGAACCTGAATTCAAACTTTATTATTTTTTTAAGAATTCACAGTACTTATTTGTTATTATATTGAGCTTATTTTTCTGTTTATACGTGATTGTTTAATGTATCATTTATCTTTTTCTCCAAGTATTTGTAAATCATCTACTGGTTAGTCAGGGGATAAAACAACATTTGATTAAGTGATCAAGTAAGCTTATGGAGACTATGAGGATGAAGGTAGTCCTTGAAGAGGAGAGTTTAAATAGACAAAGGATTAATTAGAATTTCAGACAGAAGACAACAGTGAATGCTACTGTGCAGAATTTTATATGAAAATCAGCTGATTAAAAAAGTTGAGTTCCATTCTTTCATTTACACACCTATCTATTCAAGAAGCATTCACAGAGTCCATATCATGTTACAGGCATCACATTAAGCGTTTGGAATACAGAATAAAACAATGCACAGTTATTCGCAGTTGTCTCCAAACAATCCCATTGTGTTCATGACATATGTGTAACAGATTTAATATACACCTGCATTATGCATTAAATCTTCACAATCTATAGGAGTTCATCCATAAAGCAGGCTATTGTTGAGCAGATGCTGTAAACAAATGATGTAAAGCTAACTGAGGGAATACTGACAACTCTTGTGACTTACTGAGCCATTTAAAATGAGCAATGAGCCAAAGCAGGAGTCCTACAGAGAAAGAATCAATAATGAATACATTATCATGCATATTTCCCTAAGACAAGGGTAATAATCATGTGGCGTTCACTTCTGTTACTAAATAATTTTAAGGAGCCTTGCCTCCCCTCCCCATGGACTCTAACACACCTATTTCTGGTACAAAATAGAGAGATCTCCACTGCTATTAACACCATAACTCTTAGACTTTAGCTGCCAGTACAATTTTCAGAATCCATCGGCTCATTTAAACCTTCTGAGAGAAAATGGCAATTGAGCGTAAGTTTTTCATTAAAGCAGTACGGCACTAACTAGGAGCAATGTGGCATTCCAACATTTTATCAACTGTGATGGAGCCTGAAACTTTTAAAGGATAAATAAGTAAACTGCTTGTCTTCTCTCTCACCTTTCTTTCCAATCTGATATTAAATGCTAACCTTGCTTTTGTTATACTGTTAAAGTGATTCTTCTCATATCCTTTTGCATTATATTATTTAAAAAATTTGAGCATCTATCTTTATCCTGTTATCTATGATTTATATTACTTGCTTTTATCCTTCTCTAGAATTTCCTTAATGTATTATTATTCAGTAGCAAAGTTACATACACTCAATAAATGATGGTTTCATAAAATTCAATATTTACTGGAGGAAAAATTAAAGGAGAAAGAAAACAATAGTGCAGATTATTCTGGCCAAATTTTAACTCACCAGGTTTATCCTCTAGGATGATGGGTACATTGGCCTTCATTGTATTATTCTCTGCATTATTGTACATTTGGAGTTTTCCGTAATACAAATTAAAATTTAAAAATGTATGCACACTTAACGTGATCCTCCAAAGGGTATGATTATTATGGAAAATGTGGGGAAAAACAAAACTGTGTTTTCATCCTATCTGAAAAAGTTACCCAAATAATTTAGTTGCTCCTTAGAAAAAGCATAATCTGTCAATGAAGGATATAACAGTTGCAGTGTCTATGTGTCACTTTGCCTAGGCTATAGTCTTCAAACAGTTACCTAAATTATGTTTTGAAGGTATTTTGGAGATGTAATTAATATCTTTAATCATTTGACTTAATAAGCAAGATTACATTAGGTAATCTGGGGAGGAGAGTTGGTTCTATCCTTTGAAAGGCCTTAACAGCAGAACTGAGGCTTCCCTGAAAGAGAAAATTTCTGCCTGTGAGCTCCTTCAGCTCGTGCCACAGAATTCCAGCTACACTTTTAAATGGTCTGCTGTATGAATTTTGGAGTTTCCTAGCTATATCTTACAATTGCATAATCCAGTTATTTAATTTCTAGGATTGCAAAAATGAGGAATCATTATAAAGCTTTAGAGGCTTTATAAAATTATTATATTTTTGTGTCCAGATTCACATAGTCTAGACTGTATGTTAGATGGAGTTAGGCTATAATGTCTGCATGTTGACCAATGTCAAGCATTTTCAAAGAATATAAATTATAGGTGATTTTGTATATGTAATTTAAGTACAAGTTGAAATTTAAGAATCATGATCTAGAAAAGGAAAATTTTTAAGAATGTCTTTTGAGAGGCCTGAATTTTCAAACCATTTTGCCTTGAATATAACTTTTATTAAATTCCCAATAATGACTCAGTGTTGTTTAGGGAATTATAAACTTGCATTCAGAGTTCACACTGTTTTGCTTCAGTATTAAATCTATATTACTTTAATGCATGTTAATAGAATTTGGTGTAATGAGGAGTAAGAAGAGGTGCATCTCATTGGTGTAAGGGATAATTTTCAGTATTACCAATGGAAGATAAATATATATGTGATTTGACCTCCTGATTTGCTGATAAGAATTGAATTAGATACCTCATTTTACTTTGGCACTTTAATTCCTGAAAATATGACTCATCAAGATGCATACCTCACCAACCAGCTTCAGAGAGAAGCTTCACACGTTCATGTTGATCTCCCTCCAGAATTGGTGGGCAGTAAAATAAAAATTAAAAGAATAAACTGCCCCCTTGTCACATATGGCAACTGACATTTCCAAGGACCAACACATTCTCTTTTACTATCTTGACATCTGGTTATTGTAGAGTCAAGAAATAAATGTCATTCTTTCCTGTTGGCCATGATTTTACTCAATCTAGGCAATTTTCCATCCTTTTCTTTTGGGATTTACTCCTCAACGTGCCTCCAAATTCTGGACAAGAGGAGGATAAGTCGCATTTCCTTTTACACTTCATTAGCTTTAACAAATACGTAGCTGGCACTTATACAAACACTATCTCACCTGCTGTTCTGTTCCTTGCTATAATGCCTTCCTGCTGTTTTTACAGGTGGTGTTTAGGCAGTGCTATTCTGAGATATATCATCGTTACTGTATCATTGTCACAGACTTGCAGACAAAAATCTGGGGACAAAAGTTAACTTGAAAAAAAATTACAATCTAAATATTCAAAGCTCACAGGCATAAATGGAAAATAGTGTATATTTAAGACCACTATCAGCTTCCAAAATCATTGGAAAGAAATCACTGTTGTCTTCTTTGCACCGACATTACTGTTACACTATTAGTTTAATGTGAAATCCTCCATATTTACTAATGCACTGAAGTTTTCGAGTGCACTGTCACCAGTACTAAAATAGTCCACATGTGTTCCACCTTTATGCACCATTTCCGTATAGCTATTTGGAGTTTTGCCACTGTTTAGTGTTAAACATAATGGTCATGATCAGTTGAAAACAAATTTTATGATATCTCTTTTTAGGGTAATAATGAAAATACAAAGTCAGCCCTTTAAATTGAAAAAAATGAAGCCAGATGCAAAGTTAAATGTAGATCAACCCTTTATAAAAAAAGAAGTAACAAAATAAACTAAAATAAATTTTTCTCTTTGATAAATTAACACATTTATTCATTAAATAAATAATTATCTATATCATGTGCCAGGCCCTGGGGAGCAGTATCACAAAGGGTTCACTGTCCTGGTCTTGGATATAGTTAACTTCAGAGTTGGGGTTAGGTCTCACTGTGGCTAGCCTTCCTGACACAGAAATGAAAAGGGGCCTGCATAAAGACTAAGGCTCCAAAAATCTGCCCTTTTTACTGTCGCCCACTCCCACCCTTTCTCTTTCTTCTCCTAAACCCTCTGCCCTGGGACTCTCTTGTCATTAGCACATGGGGAGATATCTGGGAGAATATTGCATGACCAGCCATACCTTGCCTCTGACAGAGGTTCTCTCGACCGAGATCATGGAACTGGATTTAACTTAATCAACTTAACTGCTCCAGTATTTGAAACCTTTTGCTATTGGCTGTTGTTATAGAAATTTAGATTATATTCCTTGCATTCTGTGTAATCTCTAAGCTTGCCTTTTGTACTCAAGCTAAATGTGACACTGCTCACTTGCCCTCATCAGAAAAAATACCCATTTCTCCTTTATTTTAAGAGTTTCTCTAACAGTGAAATAAGAAACAAAAAGAAATGAAAAATGCTCAAAATTGGACAAAGAAAAAAATCAGTGTGAAACATGAAAACAACTGAAGTCGATTGACTATATTAAAAATTCCATATTCTTCATGTCCAGTGTTTCTAGGCAAGTATAGCTGAAGTTAAATTCTAAATTGAAAAAAAAAATGCAATGCAAACAAAACAAAATTAGTATTGTCACTGCTAATTAATGAATGTAATTTTGTTCCATTAAAAATTACTCTATATGTTAACCAGAAATGAAAATTTTTGTCTTTGGAGAAAATAACAAGAACTCTCAGAATGTTACTGCTCTCCAGCTGTTTAAAATCAGGCAGTCAGTGTCAGCTGCCCTTCTCTACTCCCACCCCATTATCTCAAAAAAAAAAAAA
>NW_011495049.1:11133810-11145073 GCF_000754665.1 Bison bison bison | reverse complement strand
AAAAAAAACTCATGTGTCTTCTTCTTTTCCGGAATGAAGGAATATGCCATTTTCAGTGCCTATGAGTTGCTTCTTCTAGAGAGCAATCAATTATTGATTGTGTGAGATTTGATAAATAAAGCCAAATGTAAGTAGGTGATTAATCATTCATTTCTGATTCACCTTGAGAGAACTGTACAATGATAAGAAAAGCAAAACATTAACTGTGTTCCAGTTCAGTCAGTGCAAATTCAGTAGATGTATGCTCTATACAGTTCATAAGGATTCTTTCATTGTCAACTGATGCATTTGATGTATTAAAGTACCTAGATAAGAAAAATGACATCTTGAGGGTACTTGCTATGTATTAGCAACTTTATATACTTATATGGGTTACTGTGCTAAACATCATTCTTTTTTTTTTTTTGAAAGGATGAGGCTTAGCTGGCTGGTTCTGACATTGACTGTATTACTTGTTTGCCATGTGACCTTGGGCAGGTTTTTAACCACCAATTCCATTTCCTCATCTCCAAAGTGGGGACATAGGAGTTATTTCATAAGACCGTTATGAGAACACAATCAGAGAATCAGAACCAGTAGGACCTAAAAAGCATGCAAATATATTAAATACATTTGTTACACTGACTTGATCTTATATAATTGTAGGAATTAATTAAATAATCCTGGTGGAGACTGTTGTCTCCACATCTGATGCCAGAGCTCAGAATCCACAGGTCAGGCAGTAAGGAAAGGAAGATAGATACAAAGTGGGAAAGATCAAGGGCAGGCTGGAACCCACAAGCTTGAGGGAGGGAGAGCAATTGCAAACTCAGCTGCTGGTTCACACCAGTGAGGTGAATCTGCTGAGCAGCATCAGTGTGCACCTTTGGTAAGGAATGTCTGCTACTTTCAAATCTTCTAATCATTCTTGTGACCTCCCCTTACCAGAAACATACAACAGTGAATTTGGGGAAATGTAGTTCATCCTGAGCAAGTTGACACATTTTTATAAGTATTCCACACACAAAGGTGGGCATATATCATACGTTTGATTTTTCTTTTACTAACTAATTCTGTTTGTTGTATTATTTTGTTTTATAATTTACTTGCTTTCACCCAGAAATTTAATAAGACTCAGGACAGATTTTATGAGTGTGGAAGACAGTTTGTCAAATTGGAATGAGGTAGTCAGACTTAGAAAAAGTGTTAATTGACATAAAGTAACAATTTATAATGAATTTATTATAAACAAACTTCACAGTTAACAGAAAATTCATTAAAAGTTGAGATATCTAAACTTTATAAATCTGAGGCAACTGCAGTCTCTCTGTCAACTAAGATAAAACCTACCCAAATATATCCCATTTTCAGCTCTCTTCCATAGAATGTCTTAGAATTTAGTTCCAGCTTTTCTAGTACTTATTTACTCAGTTATCTTCTAGGAGGATAGATTTTATTTTGAGTAGGAGATTCCTTTTATACATAGATTCTGTACAGGACCACTTTATTCTTGCTGAGGGATAGATTCCTTTCTTGTTCAGTTCAGTCACTCAGTCGTGTCTGACTCTTTGCGACTCCATGAATCACAGCCCACCAAGCCTCCCTGTCCATCACCAACTCCTGGAGTTTACGCAAACTCGTGTCCATCGAGTAGGTGATGCCATCCAGCCATCTCATCCTCTGCCATCCCCTTCTCCTCCTGCCCCCAATCCCTCCCAGCCTCAGGGTCTTTTCCAGTGAGTCAACTCTTCGCGTGAGGTGGGCAAAGTATTGGAGTTTCAGCTTTAGCATCAGTCCTTCCAATGAACACCCAGGACTGATCTCCTTTAGGATGGACTGGTTGGACCTCCTTGCAGTTCAAGGGACTCTCAAGAGTCTTCTCCAACACCACAGTTCAAAAGCATCAATTTTTTGGTGCTCAGCTTTCTTCACAGTCCAACTCTCACATATATACATGACCACTGGAAAAACCATAGCCTTGACTAGACGGACCTTTGTTGGCAAAGTAATGTCTCTGCTTTTGAATATGCTATCTAGGTTGGTCATAACTTTATTTCCAAGGAGTAAGCGTCTTTTAATTTCATGGCTGCAGTCACCATCTGCAGTGATTTTGGAGCCCAAAAAAATAGTCTGACACTGTTTCCACTGTTTCCCCATCTATTTCCCATGAAGTGATGGGACCAGATGCCATCATCTTAATTTTCTGAATGTTCAGCTTTAAGCCAATTTTTTTCTCTCCTCTTTCACTTTCATCAAGAGGCTTTTGAGTTCCTCTTTACTTTCTGCCATAACGGTGGTGTCATCTGCATATCTGAGGTTATTGATATTTCTCCTGGCAATCTTGATTCTAGCTCTGCTTCCTCCAGCCCAGCATTTCTCATGATGTACTCTGCATATAAGTTAAATAAGCAGGGTGACAATATACAGCCTTGACGTACTCCTTGTCCTATGTGGAACCAGTCTGTTGTTCCATGTCCAGTTCTAACTGTTTTTTCCTGACCTGCATATAGGTTTCTCAAGAGGCAGGTCAGTTGGTCTGGTATTCCCATCTCTTTCAGAATTTTCCACAGTTCATTGTGATCCACACAGCCAAAGGCTTTGGCATAGTAAATAAAGCAGAAATAGATGTTTTTGAGTAAATGTATCATTAATTGCTCAATTAAGTTTATCCTCACTTGAACAAGTATAAATTTAGGTACTCTGACAGTGTGTTGAATATGTTTAATTTTTAATGAGTATTAGTTTTTTTCTTCACTAGTCAATATTAACTTTTGTTTTTTAATAATAATGTTCTGACTATTTAAGTTCTTCTGTTTAACTCTTATAATCTAGTGCATTTGTCCCTTTGTGCCTTGAGATCTTCATGGAATTGAAGAACCTTCATAGTCACAAGCCCTGAGTGCTTAGAGCAGTCTCAATGCAGTCTATATTTAATAACATCAACTCAGATGTTCTCTTTAAATGTATTTAGCTCCTACAGAATGGGATTAAGATTTATTACAAGGTCTTTTATGGAGATCAGGATTTGCATTTTTTTAACAAATTGAGATTTGTATGGATTATACTTTCAGAACATTATATTAGAAAATACTCTGTCAAGTAAGCCTGGCTTCAGAAAGAGAATAATATATGTATACATGTATAGATGCAGCAGGAGAAAGTAATGCCCAAAGGGAGTGTGAGGAATGTTGAAACTATTCCAGCTTTCTCTATTGCAGAGTTCTGCCTAAGAACATTTGACATCTCTTTGCTTAGTGCATTTTGAGTTCCAGAATCCATTTTTAGTACACCATGCTTGATTTATGGGTGTTTACTAAGAATAATAACTCAGACAGTATTTGTTCATGAACAATATTTGCCCCTAGAAATTTATAGAAAATATTTTCTTGCAGAGGCCAGAGTCATTGAACTCTTGTGTGAGAAATGAGGTAGTCATCATATTTAGATTCTTAGAGGTTGTTTTTTTGTCAAAACTAGAAGTCATTCAAGGGCTTCCATTGTGTTTACTTCTTGAAAATTTACAACTTGAATGTAGTCCATATCAGTGTTCCCACTTCTCAATAAATATTTTTCAGCATTGTAAGTTTTGCCACTATAAGAAATATAGATTTATTTCTCATTTTTGTTTTGATGTGTATTTTTATGTTTATTAACATTTTAAGTATTCCTTCATATTTTCATAAGCCTTCTGAGATATCTTCTTTAACAAATATGTTGATCATATCACTTAATTTTCAATTGTATTCCTACTATATTAATGTTGATTTGTAGAAGTTCCATATATATTTTAGATATTAATCTTTTATTGATTTCATCTTTGACAAATATGCTCATCCATTGTCAATTAATTTTCTTATTAAGAGGTTAAGGATTTTCTATTTGTAATTAGTGTATTAAATTTTACTGTATATTTAGATTAACTTTTTCCTTCTCTCACCTTGCAGAGACTCAATGAACCATTTAGTCTGAGGTCTTCCAAATATGAGTCTGGGAAACTTCTACTCTTCCCTTCTTTCTCTTTTTATTTTTCTCTTTATTATATTCATGTTTTTTGGATATCCATACTTCTGTTCTCTTTATGTCTTAATTTTTCTTTTGTTTCCTATATACCATTACTCTATCACAATATTTTCTGTGAAATTTACTCCATATGGTTGATCATTCAACTCAAAATTCATTTTCAGAAATTTACATCATGTAGTATAGTTTACCTCTTCTATTTATCTCACTAGCATCTAACATGGTAATATTTTGCGTTTCTTGGTTGAATATACTCATCAGCTTATTTTAACTATCTGTTCACTGCTTCAGTAATTCCTCTTCAGATGATATATATTGTGCAATTCTGTTTTTCTTTTGAAGTCTTTCTGTTTTTTAGTTATCTTGTACTTTGGCCTGTGAGCTCCTATTCTCATGTATAGTAGCTTTTCTCTTTTGATAATGTGTATTGGGAAAGAGATACAGACCTGCTTTATTCACTTTGTATAAAAATCCATACCATAAATATATGTCATTAAGGAAAACTAAGTTTTAAAATTGCCTAGGTATTTATATTTTGTTTAGCGGTTTTAATTTTTTGAACTGGTAGATATCTTCATAATAGTATCTATTAAAATTCACAATACCTGTACTAAGATGTATGAAAGATTTTACCTACAGTATCAACTAGGATTGTATTCAGTGGCAACAAGCAAATAATTAACTAGTATTGACATACATAAGAAAATTGTTTAACACAAACATTCTTGAGATAGGCTGTTTTAGGCTTAAGCAAATTCAAAAAAAAAAAAGGCAAAAGGGGACAGTCTTCCTGCTATCTTATTATTCCAATTTAGCGTTCAGTTTCCATCAATAGGATGATAACTGCTGTACTTCTGTTAATCAAGATCATTTTTTATATTCTACATAGGAATTATGGAGTAGACCAAATGGTAAAGGGCCAGATGAGATGCCAGGTGTACTTTATGTAAACTTTCCTGGTAACCTTACCTAACATCTTTCTCTTACATCATTTTGGCTAAACTTGAATACAAAGCCAGTCATAGTTATAAAAGCAAATTGGAGGACCGGGACAGCAAGGAAGCATCCCAGCTTCTGTCACCAACGAAAACCAAAGAGACAGGTGCTTCAGAAAGTCTCATGCACATTCCCTCACTAGATCCTTGTACAAACTTGGTGAAATATGTATGCAGCACCTACACTGGTGCTATGGATTTTTGAGTGTTAGAATATTATTCTTTTCCATTATTTTCTGACCTTTTAAAGTCAGCATTGGGAAGAATGCCTTACATGTTAAACTTTTAGTTGTGCATGGGTCCAGAAGGCCAAGAATGAAAGCAGCAGAGTAATGTACTGTAGGAACCGTGGAGGAGCTTCTCTGAATTAACTTTGTAAAACAAATATGAGAAGAGCTGAATGAGACAAAATGACTAAATATAATATGCCATCCTATATGGGATCCTGGAACAGAAAAGGCCATTAGTGAAAACTGCTGCTGCTACTGCTGCTAAGTCACTTCAGTCGTGTCCAACTCTGTGTGACCCCATAGACGACAGCCCACCAGGCTCCCCCGTCCCTGGGATTCTCCAGGCAAGAACACTGGAGTGGGTTGCCATTTCCTTCTCCAATGCATGAAAGTAAAAAGTGAACGTGAAGTCACTCAGTTGTGTCCAACCGTCAGCGACCCCATGGACTGCAGCCTTCCAGGCTCGTCCATCCATGGGATTTTCCAGGCAAGAGTACTGGAGTGGGGTGCCATTGCCTTCTCTGTAGTGAAAACTAATGAAATCTAAATGAAATATGGAATTTTGTAATACTAATGTATCCGTATTGGTCTATTAATTGTAACCAATATACCATGCTAACATAAGTTAAAAGTAGAGGAAACTAAGTGTGAGGTATATGGGAACTCTTTCTGTGGTACACCGTCTTCTTAATTTTTTCTGTAAATGTAAAACTATGGTAAAAATTAAGTTTATTTAAAAGAAAAAGTAAATGTGTACCGACCCAAGACTGAACTATGTCAATCACTGTGTCAGTCATGAAATATGCCTTGAATTCTGCCATCTACCAGGAGCAAAGTTGATCATGGGTTCTAGATTGTGCCCCTTGAAATCCATTGCTCATTTGTATCCCAGACAGAGACAAGTTAACCTAGTAGGGATCCTAAGCAAGTTTGTTTATAGGAGCTATGGGACTCTTCTGATGGGAAATTTTGTTCTGAGAATTCCCCGATCGCCTAATCCTCTTTCTATAGATTCCACTTCATCCTGACACATTTCTTTTCAATCTTCTATCCATCTCTTCTGTACACAATGTCAGACATCTGTTGCATGATGACTCCCTAGATTAGAACCCTCTCTAAATTGTCTCTCCCTGGTGTGTCTCCTGGTAAAATCTTTGCATACTTAATCCTGTATTATTATAATTTGCTTCTCAGAAGACTGGATGAAAACTAAAACTGGGTGATCACCACATTTGATGAAAAACAACAGCTTAGAATATTCAAAACAACACTTGGAAGAAAAACTGTTATCTAAATTTTTTTTTTAAGCAAAAAAAAAAAAAAAAGGCAGAAAAAGGGCAGCTGTAAAAACTGAACGGTTAACATCTTATTTAATTGAGCACATCTCCCTTTGATTGGGAATAAACAAAGATATCCACTCTCATTACTTCTATTCAACAATGTAGTAGACATTCTACTCATTGTGATAAGGAAGGAAGAAAAGAAAGGAAAAAAGAAAAGGAAAGGATCAAAATAAAATAACAGTCTCTTTATAATAATTGACATCACTGTTTGCATAGAATATTCTTAGAAATGTACAAAACTAGTACTAGAACTAATGTGTGAATTTAGCAAGTCAAAGGATAAAAACAATATAAAATGTATCAGTTGCATTTTTATATACTAGCAGTAAATCATCAGAAAACATTTTATTTTTTGTTTAATTGAAGTATACTTGATTGATTAACAATGTGTTAATTTCTACCGTACAGCAGAGTGATTCAGTTACAAATACACACACACACACACACACATATATATATAGGCTTCCCTGGTGACTCAGATGGTAAAGAATTTGCCTGCAATGCAAGGAAACCTGGTTTTGATTCCTGGGTTGGGAAGGTCCCCTGGAGGACGGCATGGCAACCCACTCCAGTGTTCTTGCCTGGAGAATCTCCACGGACAGAGGATCCTGGTGGGCTACTTTCAAAGAGTCAGACATGACTGAGCAACTAAGTGTGTGTGTGTGTGTATATATATATATGTAGGCTACAGTCCATGGGGTCACAAAGAGTTGGACACGACTGAGAGACTTCACTATGTGTGTGTATATATATATACATGTGTGTGTGTATATATATATATATATATGTATATATACACGATACACACACACACACAAACACACACATATGTATATGTATATATATATTACTTTTTAGTATTTGTTTTCACTATGGTTTATCATAAGATATTAAGCACAGTTCTCTGTGCTATGTGGTCCCTCCCCCTTGGCAACCACCAGTCTGTTTTCTCTAGTTCTGCTTCATAGATGGGTTCCTTTGTGATATATTTTAGATTCCACATGTAAGTGATACCATATGGTCTCTGTCTTTATCTTTCTGGCCTACTCAGTATGATAGCATACTTAGTACAATAGTCTTTAGTTGTATCATGTTACTGCAGATGGCATTATTTTGTTCTTTTTATGGCTGAGTAGTATTCCATTGACTATAGGTACCATATCTTTTTTTATCCATTCTGATGTTAATGAACATTTAGGTTGTTTCCATATTTCAGTTGTTGTAAATAATGCTGCTATTAATATAGGAGTTCATATTTCTTTTTGATCTATACTTTTGTCTAGATATATGCCCATGAGTGAGATTGCTGGATCATATGGTAATTCTATTTTTAATGAGTAAACATAATTTTAAAATATTTGTATATTGCCAAATACAATAAAATGATCAAGAGCACACTTCTAACATGTTTTTATGATCTTTATACTAAAAATTACAGGATGGTACTGATATACATTGTCAAAAACCTAAAGAAATCATGTGACATGTATGTTTACATTAGAATAGCAAAGTCAGTTTTCCAAAAAAACAAAGTTGAAACATTTTATGTTACCTAATTTCAAGATCTACAGTAAAGCTATAGTGATCAAAACAATGTAGTGTTGGTGAAAGAATAAGCATATAGATAAACAAAAGAAAATAAATATTTCAGAAATAAATGGAAACATATGTGGTCAAGTGATTCTCTTTTTTTTTCAGCTGACTCTTGATAAAGAAACAAAGTAACTCAGACAATTTCATGGGGAAAGAAAATTTTTTTTCAACGTATGATATTAAATAATGATACTCTTTATAGAAAAAAATATATCATTGCTCATTGTAGGCAGAATGATGGTCTCCGGAAGATGTCCCCTGTACCTGTAATTATGTTCAGTCCAGTTCAGTTGCTCTGTCTTGTCCAACTCTTACGGCAAAAGAGACATTGTAGGTGTAATCTAGGTTAAGAATCTTGAAGTGAGAAAATAATTCTGAATTATCCAAGTAGCTCAGTCTAATCACATAAATCCTCAAGAGTGAAACATTTTTCCTGCCTGAGACATAAAAAGATGTAACAGTAAAGGGACTCTACCAGCCATTGTTGCCCTGAAAGTTGGAGATATGAACTTTAGAATCCAGTAGTTCAGTTCAGTTTAGTCGCTCAGTCATGTCCGACTCTTTGTGACCCCATGAAGCACAGCATGCCAGGCCTCCCTGTCCATCACCAACTCCCAGAGTCCATGCAAACCCATGTCCATTGAGTCGGTGATGCCATCCAGCCATCTCATCCTCTGTTGTCCCCTTATCCTCCTGCCCTCAATCTTTCCCAGCGTCAGGGTCTTTTCCAATGAGTCAGCACTTAGCATCAGGTGGCCAAAGTATTGGAGTTTCAGCTTCAACATCAGTCCTTCCAAAGAACACCCAGGACTGACCTCCTTTAGGATGGACTGGTTGGATCTCCTTGTAGTTCAAGGGACTCTCAAGGGTCTTCTCCAACACCACCCTGGGTACAGTAACCTGTCACTAGAACTTACTAGAATTGCAACTGTTGAGGACTTATCTAGCTTTCTGATTTTCAGCTTAATCACCTCTAAGAACATGGAAAAATATTCTAACAACTATTGTTTTGATGTTTAAATAAGAACATGTTAAAATGGCTAACAAAAATCATGTACTTTATAGGTTGCTATAACATTTTTGTGAAGCTTGTCTTTTTTTTTTTAAACAAAGTGGTTGACACAAATTTTGTGATTTTAGTTATCAGCTTGCTTAATAATTTATAATTATACATAATTTAAATCATTAAAAAATTAAAATACCGCATGTACTTTCATTATAAACACCACTAACATGTTATCTGTGTTTAAGCTTGCAAGCCATTTCTCTTATCTTCTAATAATCTTATTCCTAATTTCCTCATATTCAACTGCCAAGATCTTAATTGTCTCTCAGAATGACACGTGCTTAGTCATCTTGATCACTGCTATTATCAGTGTCAGTCTTGTACTATTTGTCTCATATATTAACATTGGAGATTGCTAAGAGTTAGAATTATAAGATCACTTCAATATAAGATTGGGTTAGATATTGTTAGTAACATGTAAGAAACCATTGTCTTTCCATCTGAGCTGCTGTATTCAATAAACATATTTCTGCTCCAAGAATATTTTTGTCCTATGAACTCAATTTATTCTAGGCCATGTTGTTATTAGAGGATATCTGGAGATTTGCACTTTTATTCTGCAATTCATATCTTACAGGAACATCCACTAAATCATCTTTCAAGGCCCAATTTAAATAGTTCCTTTTCAAACTTCCCATGGTCTTCTCTACAAAAAAATTAAAAAAAGAAAAACACTGTAATTTCAGTAATAAGGCCTTAAAGATATCTCATCCATTGCCTTTGTTTAGAAAGTAGTTAGAGAAGTAATCCACTTGTCAAATGGAAATTTACCGTATCATACCAAAGCTAGGACTGAAATAGAAGTTCATATCCCTTTACCATTCAGTATTTACTCATTACAATATATTGACATGTTTTACATCTTCTGGAACAATATAGCCATTTACTTTTCCATTTATTTTTCTCCTTAGCCATGTACATTATGTAGAATATAGAAATTGATGTTATAAATAAGAAATACTCCAAACAGTGGTTTAAATACTGGTATTTATTTCATTCATGTTTCAAATCAGAGATGAGCTTTCTGGCACTTGTTGGCTGATTTTCCATCCTCCCTTGTGTGTGGTTTCTGTTTTGGAGTCCCAGGTGACTGCTCTGCCTTTGTCATAGCCCAGTAAGTGTGAAAGGGTGACGATGAGTGGCAGGAAAGCAATTTGCTTTAGGGTGACCATGCAGAAGTTGCACACATCACTTTGTCACATAATCTGTTGATTTCATGGCCACAACTAGATGCCTAAGAAGGGGCAAATAGAATCTCCAGCTGGGTGATTGATTCTTGATAAAATTAGGAATTATATCTTGAAAGAAGCAAAGAATGCAAAGTGACAAATAATTTGCTATGTCTGTTTACAGTATACTTTATATCAAGGACCTACCATCTTTTCTTCTGGAAAACCCTGAAAGAATCTTTAAGGAAAAATGTTCCTTTCTCAATTTATCAAAGTTAGCATAGAAAATTGCATCATTAATTTACATAGTTGCAAAGGTAATGCATCCTAGTGCATTATATTTATATTTTAAATTATGTCCTGGTATCCAATATCATCTATTTAAAAATACAATAAAATTATTTCTTAACAATCGAATATGTAATGTATTTTTCTCATTGAATTTGTATTTTTTTCTACTTTTATCATAGAATTATATTTTAATATATTTATATTTTCAAGCTATTTGATAGTCACCTTTTAGAGTTTTGGAGAAGGAAATGGCAGTCCACTCCAGCACTCTTGCCTGGAAAATCCCATGGATGGAGGAGCCTGATAGGCTACAGCCTATAGGGTCGCAAAGAGTCGGACACGACTGAGCGACTTCACTTTTACTTCACTGAGTGTATATGTGGCTCAGATGGTAAAGAGTCTGCCTGCATTGTGGAAGACCTGGGTTCAATCCCTGAGTTTGGAAGATCCCCTGGAGAAGTGCCGAGGACCTGCCCCGGCTGATCCAGGGTATTCGAAGGGGAGACGGCGGCGACCTATTCAAATGGTAATTAGAGATATAAAGAGTAATAGAATGAGGATAGCTCAGTAGGAAAAT
>NW_011495049.1:11108645-11133575 GCF_000754665.1 Bison bison bison | reverse complement strand
TAGTAAGCATGGTGGGTTCCGCGCTCCAGATGGAGACTTCAGCCAGAATGTGAAAAGAATGACATGGGGGAGACCAAGCGCTGGTGACCAAGGCCCGTAGCTTTATTTTCAACAGGGGCTTATATACCCTAGGTTACACATAGAGGATAATAGGGGATGCAAAGTCAGCAGTCTTTGATTCTTATAAAAAACCAGGGTTTCTTTCCTGCAAATTTATCGTATACAAATGGTTTAGGTGATTTACATCATCTTCTGGCCAGAAGGCCTACTAACATTTTATGACTCTTGACAAGGACTTATCAACAAAGACTTATTTTCTCTAACAGTAATTATTTTAAGGTTTGGCGCCATCTTCCAAAGATAAAATTGCATTGCTATAGGGCGGATGTGTAATGGGTTTACAACAAAGGAAAGAATTTATTACCTTAAGGGTCTAAAGTTACTAACACCAAGGCCACTACTTATTTTTTCTACATACCAACTATATTAATTAATACACATTCAAGGATACAATTCAGGGGATGTGAAAACTTGGCAACAAGCATTGACTCATCAATGAAATCCTTTACTAGTTTATTCTCACAGTTTCTAACTCTCTGAGAGGCTCTAAGCTATTTGAATATCTTAAGCTTCCCGTGCCTCTTGAGGCTGGGAGACTGTAAACAATCGTATGCTTAGCTGTAGGAGTCCGGGTAAACTTGTCAGGCGAGTTAGAGAGCCATCTGAGGGGTTTGGATTTAAACACTCCTAATTGCCCAGGAACTTTATTAATTGGAGCTGTAAGTTAACTCTTTGACAGAGAGAGCGAGATGGTGGTAGGGGACAGCCCCCAGTAAAGTCAGAGGTGAGAGCACAAAGCAATAAAGTAGGCAGACTCTGTTTTTTTGGGGGGAAAATGAGAATATCCGGGCAGACTCCTGAGGCTCGATCCCGCCTTTGCGTATGCCGAGCCTCCTTCCTCATGACCTTTGTCATGAGCGGAATGCCTCACTGGCTCCCGGCAGAGAAGGAAATGGCAACCCACTCCAGAATTCTTGCCTGGAAAGTCCCATGGATGGTGGAGCCTGGCAGGCTAAAGTCCATGGGGTTGCAAAGAGTCAGACACGACTGAGCAGCTTCATTTCACTTCACTTCATATATGTGTATATAGAGTTCCCTTGTAGCTCAGCTGGTAAAGAATCCACCTGCAATGCTGGAGACCCCAGTTTGATTCCTGGGTTGGAAAATCCTCTGAGGAAGGGGTAGGCTACCCACTGCAGTATTCTTGGGCTTCCCCAGTGACTCAAATGGTAAAGAATCCACTGCAGTGTGGGAGACCTGGTTCAATCCCTAGGTTGGGAGGATCCCATGGGAGAGGGCATGGCAGCCCACTGCAGTTTTCTTACCTGGGGAATCCCTATGGAGAGATGAGCCTAGCAAGCTACAGCCCATGGTATCCCAAAGAGTTGAACAGAACTGACCAACTAAGCATATATATGTATGTATGTGTATACACACACACACACACACACACACACACACACACACACAATTTGAATATTCAAATATTCATGAAGTTTGAAGTTTAATTTTCCTATAATATCCTAATTATTATAAACATAATAAAATTATATATCTTTATAATATTAGTTAAGAAAAGTTTTCAAAATGTTTCACATGCTTAGGCTTTCTTTGATTTTTAAAAGTATATCTAGGTTAATATCACTTATTTTTCATGTGACACATAATTAAGCATCAATATAATTCCTGTTTTTGATTTGTGTATATAAGGAGATCCAACCAGTCCATTCTGAAGGAGATCAGCCCTGGGATTTCTTTGGAAGGAATGATGCTAAAGCTGAAACTCCAGTACTTTGGCCACCTCATGCGAAGAGTTGACTCATTGGAAAAGACTCTGATGCTGTGAGGGATTGGGGGCAGGAGGAGAAGGGGATGGCAGAGGATGAGATGGCTGGATGGCCTCACTGACTCGATGAACATGAGTTTGGGTGAACTCTGGGAGTTGGTGACGGACAGGGAGGCAAAATATTGTTCCTGCTTTTTAGTATGCTGTCTAGGTTGGTCATAGCTTTTCTTCCAAGAAGCAAGTGTCTTTTAATTTCATGGCTGCACTTACCATCTTTAGTGCTTTTGGAGCCAAACAAAATAAAATCTGCCACTATTTCCACTGTTTCACCATCTATTTGCCATGAAGTGATGGGACTGGATGCCATGATCTTAGTTTTTTGAAAGTTGAGTTTTAAGCCAGCTTTTTTACTGTGCTCTTTCACTTTTATCATGGGGCTCTTTAGTTCTGCTTCACTTTCTGCCATAAGGATGGTGTCATCTGAATATCTGAGGTTATTGATATTTCTCCAAGCAATCTTGATTCCAGCTTGTGCTTCAAGCAGCATGGCATTTCGCATGATGTACTCTGCATTATAAGTTAAATAAGCAGGATGACAATATACAGCCTTGACATACACCTTTCCCATTTTGGGAACAGTCTGTTGTTCCATGTCTGGTTCTAACTGTTGCATCTTGAGCTGCATACAGATTTCTCAGGAGGCAGGTAAGGTTGTCTGGTATTCCCATCTCTTTCAGAATTTCACACAGTTTTATGTGATCTACACAGTGAAAGGCTTTAGTGTAATCATTAAAGCAGAAGTAGATGTTTTGCTGGAATTCTCTTGCTTTTTTGATGATCCAGCAGATGTTGACAATTTGATCTCTGTTTCCTCTGCCTTTTCTAAATCCAGCTTGGACATCTGGACGTTCCCAGTTCACATACAGTTAAAGCCTGGCTTGGAGAAACTTGAGCATTACTTAGGTAGTGTGTGAGATGAGTGCAGTTGTGTGGTAGTTTAAATATTCTTTGGCATTGCCTTTTTTTGGATTAGAATGAAAACTGACATTCTCCAGTCCTGTGGTCACTGCTGAGTTTTCCAAATTTGCTGGCATATTGAGTGCGGCACTTTCACAGCATCATCTTTTAGAATTTGAAATCAGATCAGATCAGATCAAATCAGTCGCTCAGTCGTGTCCGACTCTTTGCGACCCAGTGAATCGCAGCACGCCAGGCCTCCCTGTCCATCACCAACTCCCGGAGTTCGCTGAGACTCACGTCCATCGAGTCCGTGATGCCATCCAGCCATCTCATCCTCTGTCGTCCCCTTTTCCTCCTGCCCCCAATCCCTCCCAGCATCAGTCTTTTCCAATGAGTCAACTCTTCACATGAGGTGGCCAAAGTACTGGAGTTTCAGCTTTAGCATCATTCCTTCCAAAGAAATCCCAGGGCTGATCTCCTTCAGAATGGACTGGTTGGATCTCCTTGCAGTCCAAGGGACTCTCAAGAGTCTTCTCCAACACCACAGTTCAAAAGCATGAACTCTTCAGCGCTCAGCCTTCTTCACAGTCCAACTCTCACATCCATACATGACCACAGGAAAAACCATAGCCTTGACTAGACGAACCTTTGTTGGCAAAGTAATGTCTCTGCTTTTGAACATGCTATCTAGATTGGTCATAACTTTCCTTCCAAGGAGTAAGCGTCTTTTAATTTCATGGCTGCAGTCACCATCTGTAGTGATTTTGGAGCCTGCAATTTGAAATAGCTCAACTGTAATTTCATCACCTCCACTAGCTTTGTTTGTAGTGAGCTTGCTAAGGCCCATTTGACTTTGCATTCCAGAATATCTGGCTCTGAGTGATAACACCATCGTGGTTATCTGCATAATGAAGATCTTTTTGTATAGTTTTCTGCGCATTATTGCCACCTCTTCTTAATATCTTCTGCTTCTGTTTGGTCCATACTGTTTCTGTCTCTTATTGTGCCCATCTTTGCGTGAAATGTTCTCTTGGTATCTCTAGTTTTCTTGAAGAGATGTCTAGTCTTTCCCATTCTATTCTTTTCCTCTATTTCTTTGCATTGATCACTGAGGAAGGCTTTCTTATCTCTCCTTGCTATTCTTTGGAAGTCTGCATTCAGATGGGTTAGATGGGTTATCTTTCCTTTTCTCCTTTTCCTTTCACTTCTCTTCCTTTTTCAACTATTTGTAAGGCCTCCTCAGACAACCATTTTGCCGTTTTGCATTTCTTTTTCTTAAGGATGATCTTGATCACTGCCTTCTGTACAATGTCACAAACCTCTGTCCATAGTTCATCAGGCACTCAGTCTATCAGATCTAATCCCTTGAATCTATTTGTCACTTCCACTGTATAAGCATAAGGGATTTGATTTAGGTCATACCTGAATGGTCTAGTGGTTTTCCCTACTTTCTTCAATTTAAGACTGAATTTGGCAATAAGGAATTCATGATCTGAGCCACAGCCAGCTCCCAGTCTTGTTTTTGGGGACTATATAGAGCTTCTCCATCTTTGGCTGCAAAGAATATATAATAATCTGGGTTCAGTATTGGCCATTTGGTGAGGTCCATGTGTAGAGTCCTCACTTGTGTTGTTGTAAGAGGATGTTTGCTGTGACTGGTACATTCTCTTGGCAAAACTCTGTTAGCCTTTGTTCTGATGCTTCATTTTGTACCCCAATGCCAAACTAACCTGTTACTCCAGGGATCTCTTGCCTTCCTGCTTTTGCATTCCAGTCCCCTGTCATAAAGAGGACATCTTTTTTGGGTGTTAGTTTTAGAAGGTCTTGTAGGTCTTCATAGAACTGTTCAACTTCAGCTTTTTCAGCATTACTGTTAGGGGCATAGACTTGGATTACTGTGATATTGAATGATTTGCCTTGGAAATGAATAGAGATCATTCTGTCATTTTTGAGATTGTACCCAAGTACTGCATTTCAGACTCTTTTGACTATGATGGCTCCTCCATTTCTTCTAAGGGATTCTTGCCAGCTATAGTAGAAATAATGGTCATCTGAATTAAATTCACCCATTTCTGTCCATTTTAGTTCACTGATTCCTAAAATGTTGATGTTCACACTTGCCATCTCCTATTTGACCACTTCTCATTTACTTTAATTCATGGACCTAAAATTGCATGTTCCAAGCAGTATTGCTCTTACAACATCGGACTTTTCTTTTATTACCAGTCACATCCACAACTGGGTGTTGTTTTTGCTGTGGTTCTGTCTCTTCATTCTTTCTGGAGTTATTTCTCCATTGTTCTCTAGTAGCATATTGGGTACCTACTGACCTGGGGAGTTCATCTTTCAGTGTCATATATTTTTGCCTTTTCATACTGTTCATGGGGTTCTCAAGGCAAGAATACTGAAGTGGTTTGACATTCCTTTCTCCAGTGGACCATTTTTTTTTTTCCAAACCCTCCACCATGACCCATCCATCTTGGGTGGCCCTACACGGTATGTCTCATAACATGTTTTGAGTTATATGTCAGCAACTCACTTTGTGACATAATATCACATATTTTGAGTAATCTATCAATTGAAAAGCTTATGAGGTACTCTTTTAATTTGTTGAAAACAAAAAATGTAGAAATCACATAATATATGAAAATACTTGTTACTAGTCATTTCTGGCATTTTCTTTCTGGGCACTAAAGCAAAATTTTGGATCATCCCTTTATTTCTGCCCTCAATAAGTTGTATATAATAGGGGAATTTTCAATATTACATTAAGAATGTGGTTAGCACATTTTTAGAAAAATTAATGAGGGAAACTCCTTAGGGGAGATGGTAAAGAAACACTGACTTGTTCTCAGGAAGGCTAAACTTATGAAAGTGGACATATCAGAATCATGGGAATGATTGTTTTGTTCCCCCAGAAAATCTGTATGTAACCCCAGGTTGAATGTATGTTAATTTTAGTATTATTGCTTCATAAATATATTACTAGTTTACTATTTTTAAAGTGGTGTGTTTCAAAAGCTTTGCAGAAACATACCCTTCTTTACAGTGCTTGCTATTTGACATTTTATATATCTCATAAACCCCGTCCAACCAGGATTTCCTGCTAGCAAATAGGCCATTATGTCAAGGAAATGGCTCTTTATAGATTAAAGAAATTGAACTGAGTAAACAGTAAACTGTTTACTGCTTACAGTAAAGACTGCTGAGTAAACAGTAATGAATAAGAATATAAAGTTCTTAGGTTCCTTTGCTTTTCTCTGGGTGGCACATTGAATTCCCCGTTATCTCTCTTTATTCTTGTCACCTAAAAACAATGTTAATAGGAATCAGGCAAACTTACATTTGGTCTGTTGCCCACAATTCTAGCTGAAAACAGGTTTGATACTCTGTCTTTATCTAAGTCAGTATATCCTTTGTTTATACTAAAAACATAAAAGTAGTCAAGAGTAATTTTGAGTGGCATATTTCAAATTCTTCAAGAACTGAAAATGTATACAAGTCAGGAAAGCTGTTGGTGTTTTCAGGGTCTAGATCTTCAAGTGTGTCATTGCACAAATAATCAGCCTCTGATATTCTCACATGATGATACTTCAAGGCCAGGTGCTAAACCCTTGATAGATGTGCAAGTGAGAATAGAAGAGGGGCTTGCTCAGTGAGACCCTGGTAATCTATCAAGCCCACTGGTATCTTATCTTTGCTTTACCTGATGGTTATCTTGTAACATGTGTTCTTTTAATTAAAAGTAATACATCTTCTCATATTTAACTGACAACAATGTCTGCCCACAGAAAACAGAGGGCAAGGGAATAAGTATACTATTAGAGAAAAGCCTGACTCCTTAACAGTGAGTCTTTTATAAGCTATAAAAGAATTTGAAACTATTGCTCCAAAAGATACAAAATGCTTCAGGAAAATAACATTTTTGTGCCTTTGGTTATTTAGTTTGTTTTCTCGTTGTTTGTAAGCTTTTGCATATTCAACAAATACTTAATGACTCAAGACTTATTAGAAGTTAAAAATATCACATTATACAAAACGGACAAAAATCCCTGTCCCATGGCACTTGTACGCTAGAAGGAAATTCTCAAGTTGACTTTATGGAGACAGAATAAGCAGATCCATGGATTAATTGTTGTTTGGTTGCTAAGTCATATCTGACTCTTTGAGACCCTATGTGCTGTAGCACTTAGACTCCTCTCTCTTCAGCTATCTCCTGTGGTCCATTGAGTTGGTGATAATATTTAATCATCTCATCCTCTGCTGCCCGCTTCTCCTTTTCCCTTCAGACTTTCCCAGCATCAGGATCTTTTTCCAGTGAGTTGATTCTTCCCATCATGTGTCCAAAGTATTGGGGCTTTAGCTTCAGCAACAGTCCTTATAATTTACAGTCAGGATTGATTTCTTTTAGGAATGACTGATTTGATCTCCCAGCATTCCAAGGGACTCTGTAATTAATAGGTGTATATGTACTAAAAATCATATTTCTTGTATAAGAAGTTGTCTAATGGTGAAAAGAATTGTTTTTAACAAGGACAGAAGAAAAGAGACATATATAGAGTTTTCTAAACAGTCCTAATATCAAATATTTTAACACTTCTGTGGGCTTCCCAGGTGGCGCAGTGATAAAGAATCCCAATGCAGGAGATGCAAGAAACACAGGTTCAATCCTTGGGTCAAGAAGATCCACTGGAGAAGGGAATGACAACCCATTCCAATTTTCTTGCCTGGAAAATCTCACGGACAGAGCAGTTTTGTGGGCTACAATCCATGCGGTTGCAAAGAGTTGGACATGACTGAATGTGCACTACCTACCACTTTGTAAACTTATAATTTATTTGAAAAATAATGAATGTAAAATATTTACATTAATATATATATTTACAAAAATATATATTTATTGAAGTCCGTCATCCAAGTGAATAGTATCAGTTTTAGTACAAAAAGATACAGGTCTAAATACTTTAATATTTTCTTCATAGTTTTATTGTAGTTTGACGTGTCCACAGTTTCCATTTGCTATCTGCTATTATTTATTTCATTCATACAAATTGAGAATTCTACTATATCAGTTATGGCTTTAAAGAAACGATAATGTAGTGAATAGTCTCCAACATATAACTGGAATGCACTTCAAAAGTATATTTCAAATCAGTTGTTTGAACTCAGAACACATTTTCTCTAAGTGGGGAAATGTTAAAATTGGTAGTCAGGAAACAAATTATGTTTTAAAATATGTAGTGAATATATTTAAAGTATTTCTTGTGTAATATAGCTAAAATGTACCTTTGCTATGAAAAACAGAAATGTTTTGTCTGTCACTTCCAGAGGTGACAAATCAAGGTCCTCACTGATTTAGTTTATGTATAACAGATGTCCTCCTGGCTTATGGAGAAACACCTTTTCACTAAGATCTCATTTGTCCTTCCTGCTGTGTATGTCAGGGAGCTCTCTGGTTTCTCTGATATGAATGCTAATTTGTCAGATCAGGACTCCCACCCTTATCATCTTATTTAACTTTAATTACTTTCATAAAATCTTTATCTTAAAATATCAAATTGTAGGTTGGGATTGTAGCATATAAATTTTGGGGGAACAAATCATTCAGTCCATAACAACAAAGACTAAGTAGTACCACTGAAACATAAACCTTTGTTATTGAAGTGACGTCTAGCCAGTTCCTACTCAGATACCATATCTCCTAGTGAAAGTCTTCTGAAGAAAAAAGTCAAACAAAACTTAGATTTAAAATGTAGAAAGATATAAATGAGTGATATCAAAATAGTATTATTTTTTTAATTGAGTAAAATAGTAAGAGAAATAGGGAGAGAGATAGTAATGAAAGCATTGTAAATCTCTTAACAACATAATTGTATTGGATTCGCCCTCTTCACTGGTTGATGATTTTAGTTCCATGGTTGGATCTCTCCTTGGGCCAATGAAATTTTAAAGAAAGAAGATGTTGGTTTATCACAAAAGCACAGAAAATAACCTAAATATTTATCAACATGGATGCTTAAAATTGTTAATATAAGTATTATAACCATACACACACACACATAAGAAGAAAAAAAGCAGTATATCAATCTAATGGGAATATTGTTTTATAGACATTAAAAATAATTTTAAATAGATTTACGAACACAGAAAATATGAGAAAGTGGTAAGGGATAGTAGGTTATTATGACCTCTGTTTATAACCATCTCACTTTTGTTATGCATGTGGCATGAGGCATGACCTATCTTACCTGAAATCATGTATTTCAATAATTTAGACCTTTTTAAAATTTATAACTATAGACATGGTTACAGTTTTGAGATAGATATACTGCTACTGCTAAGTCACTTCAGCCATGTCCGACTCTGTGCAACCCCATAGACAGCAGCCCACCAGGTTGCCCCGTCCCTGGGATTCTCCAGGCAAGAACACTGGAGTGGGTTGCTGTTTCCTTCTCCAATGCATGAAAGTGAAAAGTGAAAGTGAAGTCGCTCAGTCGTGTCCGACTCTTAGCGATCCCATGGACTGCAGCCCACTTGGCTTCTCCATCCATGGGATTTTCCAGGCAAGAGTACTGGAGTGGGTTGCCATTGCCTTCTCTGGAGATAGATATAGACATAGATAAATAGATAGATATAGACATAGATAAATAGATAAATTTAACAACAAATGTGTTTGATTGTTGGTTTCACCCAGAATATAAACAAGTTGATGGTTTGGAGTAAGATAAGGGGGTGGTAAGGATTTAAAGAGATTGTTTAGGAGGAGGAAGGAGAGATTAATGGGCACAGAGGTCTTTTTCTTGACTTGTACCATGGAAATCTAAAGCTGCAAATGGAGACAGGACAGAGGTGACTGGATTGAAAATATATTTTCAAATATTTTGAAGGAGTAGGTAAAGAGGATGGCCATATAAAGTAAGATGTCAAGATGGAGACTTAAGAGTATATATTATCTAAATCAAGGTAGCTGGAGAGAGTAAACAAAGTATCTGTAGTTTTTAAAAAAGAGAAAACATACCCATACACCCTTAGGTGAAACATTTTGCATACTGAGAGAGTAAAAAGTGAAAAAGTCAAGTGAAAATTTCTTTTTCTCCTACCACTCATTCCTTTCACTGTTTTGAAAATGTTAGAACCTTAATAAGTAAATATGGAAAAGACAAAAGATGAAAGAGAATGGAATCTGACTATCCTATTTCTCTTAACTAGATAACAGCTTGTTATAGGTTGTAGTCAACAGGAAAAAGGAGAGAGAAATATTTTCTTTGACTAAAGTTTGGAGATCCAGTTGTATGTTTTTATTGCTGTATGCCAGTGTTTTATTTTCCTTTTTCATTCAGGTGTAATTGTAGAAATTTTAAGTAGTTTATTTAATGAATCAGTGAGTCCTGGAAATTATATAAATCTGTGTAATCACCATGCAAAATATAATATAAACCACTTTTATTATCCCATAATATTCCCTCATGTCATTTTAAGATCAATTTCTTCTACCTGTTCCCAGAAGCAACCACACTCTGTATTTAACTCAGCATCTGACTTCTTTTGATCAACATAATATTTGGGGAGTTAATCCATACTTGTCTGGGTATAAGTACCTATTCCTGTTGATAGTTGAACATATAACTATATGTTTGAATATAAAACAGCATACTTTCTTCTGCTTATCAATATTTGCATTGTTTAAAATTTGCATCTACTCTGAAGAGTTAAATACATTCCTTATAAGTCATTATATGGACATATGGTTTCTGTTTATGAGCAGAGAATTTTTTTTTATCATCAGGTCACAGATATTAAGGTTCTTTGGTGGCTCATCAATACTTGGTATATCCTCAAGCCACGTATACTTCCTTGGTGGCTCAGACAATAAAGAATCAACCTGCAGTGCGGGAGATGTGGCTTTCATCCCTGGGTGGGGAAGATGCCCTGGAGAAGGAAATGGCAACCCACTGCAGTATTCTTGCCTGGAGAATTCCATGGACAGAGGATCCTAGAGGGCTATAGTCTATGGGGTCACAAAGAATCGGAAAAGACTGAGCAACTAATACTTTCACTTTCACATACATTAAGGATTTCTTTATGTTAACATTTTCCTTTTCTCTTTATTTTTACTTCACTCAAAATTTAAAAAAAAATTGCTATATTTTTCTAGAAGCTTATGTGTAGAGATAATCTCAAATTAATATGTGTGCATATACGGAATTAAATTCATCCATTCCAGTCCATTTTAGTTCACTGATTCCTAAAATATTGGTATTTACTCTTGCCATCTCCTGTTTGACCACTTCCAGTTTGCCTTGATTCATGGGCCTAACATTCCAGGTTCCTATGCATTACAATAGAATGGGAAAGACTAGAGATCTCTTCAATAAAATTAGAGACACCAAGGGAACATTTCATGCAAAGATGGGCTCAATAAAGGACAGAAATGGTAGGGACCTAACAGAAGCAGAAGAAGTGGCAAGAATACATAGAAGAACTTCACAGAAAAGGTCTTCATGACCCAGATAATCACGATGGTGTGATCACTCACCTAGAGCCAGACATCCCGGAATGTGAAGTCAAGTGGGCCTTAGGAAGCATCACTATGGACAAAGCTAGTAGAGGTGATAGAATTCCAGTTGAGCTGTTTCACATCCTAAAAGATGATGCTGTGAAAGTGCTATATTCAGTATCCCAGCAAATTTGGAAAACTCATCAGTGGCCTCAGGACTGGAAAAGGTCAGTTTTCATTCCATTCCCAAAGAAAGGCAATGCCAAAGAATGCTCAAATTACCGCACAATTGCACTCATCTCACATGCTAGTAAAGTAATGCTCAAAATTCTCCAAGCCAGGCTTCAGCAATATGTAAACCATGAACTTCCAGATGTTCAAGCTGGTTTTAGAAAAGACAGAGGGACCAGAGATCAAATTTCCAACATCCGTTGGATCATTGAAAAAGCAAGAGAGTTCCAGGAAAACATCTACTTCTGCTTTAATGATTACACCAAAGCCTTTGACTGTGTGGATCACCACAAACTGTGGGAAATTCTGAAAGAGATGGAATACCAGACCACCTGACCTGCCTCTTGAGAAACCTATATGTAGGTCAGGAAGCAACAGTTAGAACTGGACATGGAACAACAGACATGTTCCAAATAGCAAAAGGAAGTAGGTCAAGGCTACATATTGTCAGCCTGCTTATTTAACTTATGTGCAGAGTACATCATGAGAAATGCTGGGCTGGATGAAACACAAAATGGAATCAAGATTGCCAGGAGAAATATCAATAACTTCAGGTATGCAGGTTACACCACCCTTATGGCAGAAAGTGAAGAACTAAAGATGAAAGTGAAAGAGGAGAGTGAAAAAGTTGGCTTAAAGTTCAACATTCAGAAAACGAAGATCATGGCATCTGGTCCCATCACTTCATGGCACATAGATGAGGAAACAGTGGAAACAGTGGCAGACTTTATTTTGGGGGGCTCCAAAATCACTGCAGATGATGACTGCACCCATGAAATTAAAAGACGCTTGCTCCTTGGAAGGAAAGTTATGACCAACCTAGATAGCATATTCAAAAGCAGAGACATTACTTTGCCAACAAAGGTCTGTCTAGTCAAGGCTATGGTTTTTCCAGTAATCGTGTAAGGATGTGAGAGTTGTCCTATAAAAAAAGCTGAGTGCTGAAGAATTGATGCTTTTGAACTGTGGTGTTGAAGAAGACTTTTGAGAGTCCCTTGGTCTAAAAGGAGATCCAGTCAGTCTATCCTAAAGGAAATCAGTCCTGAATTCCTTTCCTGTATTAGAAGGACTGATACTGAAACTGAAACTCCAATAGTTTGGCCCCGTGATGTGGACAGTTGACTCATTTGAAAAGACCCTGATGCTGGGAAAGATTGAGGGCAGGAGGAGAAGGGCACGACAAAGGATGATATGGATGGATAGCATCACCGACACAATGGACACAGGTTTGAGTGGACTCTGGGAGTTGGTGATGGACAGGGAGGGCTGGCGTGTTGCGGTTCATGGGGTTGCAAAGAGTTGGACACGACTGAGCGACTGAACTGAACTGAGTAGGCCTTGTGTGCTGCAGTCCATGGGATCACAAAGAGTCAGACATGACTGAGCGGCTTAACTGAACTGAACTGTGCATACTGAGATAGACATTGAGGTTTATTTTAATTGGCCTGTTATTTAGTTTTTAGCACCATTGTTGAAATGATTCTTATATCTATTTTGAATTGATGCAGTTCCTTCATCATAAAAAATTGATTCTATATGTATTTCTGAATTCTTTGTACAAGTCCAGTTATCTATTTTATCTTGGTTATTGTAGTGTTTTAAACTTTGAAATTAAGCATACAGTTTTCCTGTTTGAAAATATTGTTTTGTCTATTATGAATCCTTTTATTTTCATATAAATTTTAAATCAATCCTTTGAATATTTCTATACACATTCTGCTGCAGTTGTATTGTGTTACAATATGTTTATTAACTGATTTGTAGGAAATTGGCATTTCAAAAGTATTGAAAATATTCTTAGTCATTCAAATTTCAAATATATCTTTTGCAAAATTCCCTTTTTTGAAAAATAATATAATTCATATGTTTGACCATTTGATATGCTCCCACAGATCTCAGATGTTGTTTGCATTATTTTTTCCATTCTTTCATTTGTTCATTTCAATATAGATAATTTTTGTTGACTTATCAGTTTTTATTGACCAATTTCAAGAGTTCACTGAAACTGTATTTTGCTTTCTCCAGGTCTTTATTTAGTATATTTAATGGATTCTTTATTGGTGATATTGCATTTAATTTTTTTAGAATTTACATGTTTTAAAAAATACCTTCTATATTCTATAATTCTTCATCATTACAACATATAGTTTCTGACTTTTTTACTGTTTTGTTTAAGGTGTTTATCAGTTTTATGATGTTTCTGTTACCCTCAACATGTCAACCAGCTTCATTCTGTGAAGTTATCAATTTACTGGCTCTTAGCTTTAAATCCAATCTTAATTGCCCTGCTGGCAATATGGAAGTTAGAATCTATAAATGTTTCTCTTTTGCTATATGGCATGAAGGTTGGGCAGCATATTCAACACACAGTGATGCTCACCTACCGTCAGCGTCACTGTTCTACCACAAGTACCTTTCCACTAAGTGCTTCTCATTAGCTTAGCAACACACAGAAGGGCAGCTTTCTGGGGAGTTCCACTGACATTTCAGCAGACATTTTTTCCTGCTTCTTCATACGATTCAGTTCAGTTCAGTCGCTTAGTCATGTCCAACACTTTGTGACGCCATGAACCACAGCACACCAGGCCTCCCTGTCCATCACCATCTCCCGGAGGTTACCCAAACTCATCTCCATTGAGTCGGTGATACCATCCCACCATCTCATCCTCTGTTGTCTCATTCTCCTCCTGCCCTCAATCTTTCCCACCATCAGGGTCCTTGCAAATGAATCAGCACTTTGCATCAGGTGGCCAAAGTATTAGAGTTTCAGCTTCAGCGTCAGTCCATCCAATGAAGACCCAGAACTGATCTCCTTTAGGTTGGACTGGTTGGATCTCCTTGCAGTCCAAGGGACTCCCAAGAGTCTTCTCCAACACCACGGTTCAAAAGCATCAATTCTTCGGCGCTCAGCTTTCTTTATAGTCCAACTCTCACATCCATACATGACTACCCAAAAAACCATAACCTTGACTAGTCAGACCTTTGTTGGCAAAGTAATGTCTCTGCTTTTTAATATGCTGTCTAGGTTGGTCATAACTTTCCTTCCAAGGACTAAATGTCTTTTAATTTCATGGCTGCAGTCACCATGTGCAGTGGTTTTGGAGCCCAGAAAAATAGTGTCAGCCACTGTTTCCACTCTTTCCTCATCTATTTGCCATGAAGTGATGGGACTGGATGCCATGATGTTAGTTTTCTGAATGTTGAGCTTTAAGCCAACTTTTTCACTCTCCTCTTTCACTTTCATCAAGAGACTCTTTAGTTCTTCTTCACTTTCTGCCATAAGGGTGGTGTCATCTGCATATCTGAGGTTATTGATATTTTTCCAGGCAATCTTGATTCCAGCTTGTGCTTTTTCCAGCCCAGCATTTTTCATAATGTACTCTGC
Source organism: Bison bison bison (assembly GCF_000754665.1). Taxonomy (NCBI): domain Eukaryota; kingdom Metazoa; phylum Chordata; class Mammalia; order Artiodactyla; family Bovidae; genus Bison; species Bison bison. The sequence continues at coordinate 11,118,656 of NW_011495049.1, read as the reverse complement.
ATATAAGTTAAATAAACAGGGTGACAATATACAGCCTTGATAGACTCCTTTTCCTATTTGGAACCAGTCTGTTGTTCCCTGTCCAGTTCTAACTGTTGTTTCCTGACCTGCATACAGATTTCTCAAAAGGCAGGTCAGGTGGTCTGGTATTCCCATCTCTTTCTGAATTTTCCAGCTTTTATTGTCATCCCTTCATGCGGTACTATATGTGGTACCATAGTGAATTTTTCTACCCAGCCAGTGGCCACACACCTCCAATGAAATCTGAATATAAGCCATGCATAGAAGAATTTCTTTCAGAAAATTTCCTTACTGTTATTTTCTGCCTCAGCAATATTGATTGTTAGTGGCTGATTCCTTTATCTGATATTTCTTTATTCTTTAGCGTTCTATTTACTCCCTACTAATTAATCTGTGTTATTAGTTAAATATTTATTATAAACTCTCCCTATTCAAATGTACTGTGTGGTTTCTGTCAGTAGGAGCCTGGTTGATACAAATAATAGTGCTACAAGGAGATATACACACAGAGATAGGAATTGGAGATTGAAATGTTGTATCCTTGGGCTTTAAAACATTGCTAAGTTCCTTGCTAATTGGAAGAAGAATGTTAATAATTTAAGATATTCAGTGGCATCATAGGTAATCAAACTCTCATCAGTGTTTGTGATGAAATGCTAATTAGACTGGGTGACTTGGGAGTCTAGTGATTGTTAACCAACTGTTATGACATTAGTAATGACCAGAACCTATGAGAACCAAATTGTTGTTGTTATTCAGTTGCTACGTCATGTCTGACTCTGTGACTGCAGCACACCAGGCTCCTCTGTCCTCCATTCTCTCCCAGAATTTACTCAAATTCATGTCCATTGAGTTGGTAATGCTATCTAACCATCTCATCCTCTGCTACCCCCTTCTCCTTTTGCCTTCAACCTTTCCCAGCATCACGGTCTTTTCCAGTGAGTTGGCTCTTCACATAAGGTGGCCAATGTATCGAAGCTTCAGCATAAGTCCTTTCAATGAATACTCAGGGTTGACTTCCTTTGGAATTGACTGATTTGATCTCTTTGCAGCAACCATAGTATCAGATTATTCTTTGTCCATTGCAGGGCTTATAGGAAGCAAGTGAAAAGCTCAGATCTCTTAACTCTCAGTTCAAGTCAGAGTATCAAGCATAAAGCAATTCTGAGAGAATTTACAGGTTTAATACTGTTGAAAAATCAAAGAAAATTTTAAGGAGAGAAATCAAAGACAAAAAATTTAGATATGCTGAGCTAACAGTGTTAGTTGAATTCAGTCTCACCAATTTTTTATGTTAAAGTTAGGGCATACATTGTATGCATGCTCAGTTGCTCAGTCATGTCCGACTCTAGCCCAACCCCAGGCTCCATTGTTCATGAACTTCTTCAGGCAAGAATACTGGGATGGGTAGCCATTCCATTCTCCAGGCAATCTTCCCAACCCAAGAATTGAACCTAGGTCTCCTGCATTGCAGGCAGATTCTTTACTGTCTGAGCCACCAGGGAAGTTACTAGGGATTCTGAATTTTGTGCATAACATTGTATGCTGGAGGGATTTAAGTAGCTCATTATTTGGTTCACTGAATCTCGTACTCAGTATGGTCTATTTTTAATAAGCTTGAGATACTATAGCTCAAGCTTGGTATCATATGAAGGTGGGAATGCAAAGGCTTAGGTATATGAGAATGTGGGAGTCATGATATATGACCTGTATACCCACTATGTCATTTACTGTAGCCAGATTTGTAGAAATGTAGAGCGTTACATTGATTGAAGGGAAAAAATAATCCTAAGGTATTTACAATTTTAAGAGTCTTTTAACACTGTCTCCATATACATTGTTTCACATTTATTATATACTGTTTATAATAGAGTACTTTTCATAGATATTTGCATAGCACTTTGCATTGTGACTTTCTTTAGACATATTCTCTACATTTCCTACATTTATTGTGTATATTTCTTTGACAACTACATAGATACACTACCTGACTTTTGCTATTTACAACTATATAAGCACTTAGTTGTTGGAATTAAGATATCTCAATTTAATTATAAAGTATTAAATGCAATAATTACTTTAGACTTCACAGTAAACTCCAAAAATTAAACAAAAAACCAAATATGTTGAGGGGGTGGTCCCATGGTGGTGGAAGAATAGGACAGGGAGACCACTTTCTCCCCCACAAGTTCATCAAAAGATCAATTTGAATGCTGAGCAACTTCCACAAAACAACTTCTGAATGCTGGCGGACGACAGCAGGCACCCAGAAAGGAAGCCCATTCTCTTCAAAAAAAAAAAGGTAGGACAAGATATAAAAGACAAAAAGACAAAGAGTTAGGGACAGTGACCCACCCTGTGAAGGGACTCATGAAGAAGTTTCCAAATAGTAGGAGACCCTCTCATAGCTGGGTCTTTGGGGAGTTTTGGAATCTCAGAGGTTAACATAACTGGGAGGGTAAGAAAAAAACAAAAACCAGAATATGCTCCTAACCACAACTGCCGGAGGACAAGTAGCCCAGACCGTTGCATCCGCCATCAGTGAGTGGCGGCTGGATAGAGAGGTGTGGGCAGCATCATTGGTGTTCAGGGTAAGGACCAGGCATGAATGCCCTGAGGTCAATCTGAGGGAGCTAATGTGAGATAGCAACCCAAACTGTGGGATCACCAGAGAGACAGAGAAAGAAAAAAAAAAGAGAACTTTCCTGCAAAAGGCTCTAATACACAGCCTGACTCACTCACAGAACAAAGGATTGAGCAAATACCAGAGGAGAGCTAGCCGGCTGTGTACAGGCCCCTCACCCTGCTGGAGGCAGAGAGACAGGTGTGCAACAGCTAGAGCCAGAAGGCAAGGGGCTGCTCCAATCATGGCCCCAGAGACTGGCATCTTTCACCAAACTGTGAGCAGACTCCCAGTTGCTAACCATGTCTTCCTGGGATTGTGGATGGTTGACATCTGCCAGGAGGGCCACTGCCTGAGATCAGCTTCCCAGAGGAGACACACGGCACACCTGAGATGGTGCTCTCACGGCACACCCGAAAACCAGGCAGCCACGATGGGGAAGTGATAAGACACGTGGCCCACGTGGGACAGTGCGCTTGCCAAGCACCTGGTCACCTGAGCAGCTCGGACCTGGGACAAAACACATGCCCCACCTAGTCTGTGCCCTTGCGGAGTACCTGAAACCTGAACCTGAGTGGCTTAAACCTGGAAAGTACATGAAACACGGGGCCTCCTTTGGACAGTGCCCTGCAGAGCACCCCAGAGCCTGAGCAGTGTAGAGCCAGAAAGCACACGCTCCTGTGAGCTGGGACAAACCCAGTCTGGCCCATACACTGTGAGTACTCTCCACATATGCCAGCGATATTTGTTTGCAGTGTTCCTCACTCTCCACAACACAGCTGAACAAGTGAGCCTAAATAAGTGATCACCTTTGCTCCCTGTGTCAGGGTGGAAATTAGACACTGAAGAGATTTGCAAACAGAGGAAGCCAAAATAAACAGAAAAAGAGGGAACTGCTCTGAAATTGACAGGTCAACAGATTAAAACCCTTTATTAACATTGACTAAGCATTGGAGGGGGCCTACAGAGCTTGAGAACAAGTACAAGGTGGAACAAGGAACTATCTGAAACTGAACTAACCCCACACTGCCCACAACAGCTCCAGAGAAATTCCTAGATATATTTTTACTATTATCACTTTTTAAATTTAAAAAAAAAATTAAGTTCTTTATTACTCTTTTAAATTTCATTTTTATAACCTATTACCTTGCAAAAAAAGACCCTATTTTCAAAGCAAATTTCATATATGTATTTTTATAAATTTTGTGATTTTGTTTTTTTAATATTGTATTTTTGAGAGTCTAACATGTACTCTAGATTTTTAATCTTTGCTGTTTGGTATTTGTATCAATTTTGTACCTCTAAGAGTCTAATAATCAGTATCCATTTTCACTTAAGGGTGTGATTACTGGCTTGATTGCTCTCTCCCCTTTTGACTCTCCCTTTTGTCTCCCAGGTCACCTCTATCTCCTCCCTCCCCCTTCTCTTCTCTACTTAATTCTGTGAATCTCTGGGTGTTCTGGGCTGTGGAGAACACGTAGGGAACTGAGTACTGGCTAGATTGGTCTCTCCCCTTTTGACTCTCCCTCTTCTCCTCCTGGTCACCTCTATCTCTCTCCTCCCTCTTCTCTTCTCCATGTAACTCTGTGAACCTCTCTGGGTGTCCCTTGATGTGGAGAATTGTTTCACCATTAACGCAGATGTTTTATCATCTGTGCTGTATGGATGGAGACGTCTAGAGGCAACTCTAAGTATAAGACTGAAAGCCAGCAGCAGAAGGCTTAACTCCAAAACTTGAGAACATCAGAGAACTCTTGATTCCAGGGAACATTAATAGAGGAGAGTTCATCCAAAAGCCTCCATACCTACATGAAAACCAAGCTCCACCCAAGAGCCAGTAAGTTCCAGAGCAAGACATACCATACTAATTCTCCAGCAAAGCAGGAACACAGCCCTGAGCATTAAAAGACAAGCTGCCCAAAGACATACCAAACCCATAGACACCCCAAAACTCACTGTCGGACACTTCATTGTACTCCAGAGAGAAGAGATCCAGCTCTACCCACCAGAACACTGATGCAAGCTCCCCTAATCAGGAAACATTGACAAGCCACTAGTCCAACCACCCCCCGCCCCCGCCACACACACACACAGGGAACAGGCTCCACAATAAAGAGGAACCACAAACTTCCAACCTATAGAAAGGGCAGTCAAAGCACAGCAATCTAAACAAAATGGAGAGGCAGATAAATACTTAGCAGGTAAAGGAACATGATAAATGCCCACCAAACCAAACAAAAGAGGAGGAGATAGGGAGCCTACCTGAAAAAGAATTCAGGATAATGATAGTAAAGACTATCCAAAATCTTGAAAACAAAATGGAGTTACAGATAAATGGACTAGAGACAAGGATTGAGAAGATGCAAGAAATGTTTAACAAGGACCTATAACAAATAAAGAAGAGTCAATCAATAATAAATTACGCAATAACTGAGATCAGAAGCACTCTGGAGGGAACCAACAGTGTGATAACTAAGGCAGAAGATAGGATAGGTGAGGTGGAAGATAGAATGGTGGAAATAGATGAAGCAGAGAGAAAAAAAGAAAAGAAATGAGGACAACCTGAGAGACTTCTGGGACAATGTTAAATGCCCAAACATTCGAATCACAGGAGTCCCAGAAGAAGACAGAAGGAAAGGGCATGAGAAAATACTTGAGGAGATAACTTCCTCAAGTCTAACTTCCCTAAAATGGGGAAGGAAATAGTCACCCAAATCCAAGAAACTCAGAGAGTCCCAAACAGGATAAACCCAAGGTGAAACACCCCAAGACACATATTAATCAAACTAATGAAGATCAACCACAAACAGCAAATATTAAAAGCAGCAAGGGAAAAGCAACAAATAACACACAAGGGGATCCCCTTAAGGATAACAGCTGATCTTTCAATAGAAACTCTTCAGGCCAGAAGGGAATGGCAGGACATACTTAAAGTGATGAAAGAGAAAAACCTACAACACAAATTACTATACCCAGCAAGGATCTCATTCAAATATGCAGGGGAAATCAAAAGCTTTCCAGACAAGCAAAAGCTGAGAGAATTCAGAACCATCAAACCAGCTCTTCAACAAATGCTAAAGGATCTTCTCTAGACAGGAAACACAGAAAAGGTTTATAAACTCGAACTCAAAACAACAAAGGAAATGGCAACTGGATCATACTTATCAATAATTACCTTAAATGTAAACGGGTTGAATGTTCCAATCAAAAGACAGACTGGCTGAATGGATACAAAAGCAAGACCCCTATATATGCTGTCTACAAGAAACCCACTTCAAACCAGGGGACACATACAGACTGAAAGTGAAGGGCTGGAAAAAGATTGTTCATACAAATGGAGACCAAAATAAACCAGGAGTAGCAATGGTCAGATAAAATAGACTTTGAAATGTAGGCTGTGAAAAGAGACAAAGAAGGACACTACATAATGATCAAAGGATCAATCCAAGAAGAAGATACAGCAATTGTAAATATATATGCACCCAACAGAGGAGCATCTCAATACATAAGACAAATGCTGACAAATATGAAAGGGGAAAGAAATAGTAACACAATAACAGTGGGAGACTTTAATACCCCACTCACACCTATGGATAGATCAACTAAACAGAAAATTAGCAAGGAAACACAAACTTTAAATAATACAGTGGACCAGTTAGACCTAATTGATATCTATAGGACATTTCACCCCAAAAGAATGAATTTCACCTTTTTCTCAAGTGCACACGGAACATTCTCCAGGATAGGTCACATCCTGGGCCAAAAATCTAGCCTTAGTAAATTCAGAAAAAATGAAATCATTTCAAGCATCTTTTCTGCTTACAATGCATTAAGATTAGATGTCAACTACAGCAAAAAAGAAAGGTATTAAAAATAAGAACATATGGAGGCTAAATAACACACTTCTGAGTAATGAACAAATAGTGGAAGAAATCAAAAAGAAAATCAAAATATGCATAGCAACAAATGAAAATGAAAACACTACAACCCAAAACCTATGGGATTAAGTAAAAGCAATGATAAGGGGAAGGTTCATAGCATTACAAGCTTACCTCAAAAAACAAGAGAAAAATCCAACAAATAACCTAACTTTACACCTAAAGCAACTAGAAAAAGAAGAAGCACCCCAGGTTTTGTAGTAGGAAAGAAATCATAGAAATTAGGGCAGAAATAAATGAAAAAGAAACAAAGCAGACCATAGAAAAAAATCAGCAAAACTAAAGTCTGGTTCTTTGAGAAGATAAATAAAATAGAAACCATTAGCCAGACTATTCAAAAAAAAAAAAATGAAGAATCAAATCAACAAAATTAGGAATGAAAATAGAGAAATCACAACAGATAACACAGAAATACAAGGATCATAAGACACTGCTTTCAGCAACTATATGGCAATAAAACGGACAACTTGGAAGAAATGGATGAATTCTTAGAAAAGTATAACCTTCCAAAACTGAACCAGGAAGAAATAGAAAATCTTAGCAGACCCATCACAAACATGGAAATTGAAACTGTAATAAAATATCTTCCAACAAACAAAGCCCAGGACCAGATGGATTCACAGGTGAATTCTACCAAAAGTTTAGAGAAGAGCTAACACCCATCCTACTCAAACTCTTCCAGAAGATTTCAGAGGAAGATAAACTCCCAAACTCATTCTATGAGGCCACCATCACCCTAATACCAAAACCAGACAAAGATGCCACACACACACACACACACACACACACACACACACACACACACACATGAACTACAGGCCAATATCACTGATGAACATAGATGCAAAAATCCTCAACAAAAATTTAGCAAATAGAATTCAACAACATATTGAAAAGATCATACATCATGAGCAAGTGGGCTTTACCTCAGGGATGCAAGGATTCTTCAATATTTACAAATCAATCAATGTGATAAACCACATTAACTAATTGAAGAATAAAAACCATATGATTATCTCAACAGATACAGAGAAAGCCTTTGACAAAATTCAACACCCATTTATGTTAAAAACTCTCCAGAAAGCAGGCATAGAAGGAACATACCTTGAAATAATAAAAGCCATAAATGATAAACCCACAGCAAAGATTATCCTCAATGGTGAAAAATTGAAAGCATTTCCCCTAAAGTCAGGAACAAGACAAGGGTGCCCACTCTTACCACTACTATTCAACATGGTTTTGGACGTTTTAGCCCCAGGTATCAGAGAAGAAAAAGAAATAAAAGGAATCCATACTGGAAAAGAAGAAGTAAAACTCTCACTGTTTGCAGACGACATGATCCTCTACATGAAAAACCCTAAAGACACCACCAGAAAATTGCTAGAGCTAATCAATGAATATAGTAAAGTTGCAGGATATAAAATTAACACACAGAAATCCCTTGCATTGCTATACACTAACAATGAAAAAACAGAGAAATTAAGGAAACAATCTCATTCACCATTGTGACAAAAAGAATAAAATACTTAGGAATCTGCCTAAAGAAACAAAAGACCTATATACAGAAAACTATAAACAGCGATGAAAGAAGTCAAAGATGACACAAATAGATAGAGAAATATACCACATTCATGGATCAGAAGAATCAATAAACTGAAAATGAGTATACTGCCCAAAGCAATCTATAGATTCAAAGCAATCCCTATCAAGCTACCAATGGTGTTTTCACAGAGCTAGAACAAGTAATTTCACAATTTGTATGGAAATACTATAAACCTCAAGTAGCCAAAGCAATTTTGAGAAAGAAGAATGGAACTGGAGAAATCAACCTGCCTGACTTCAGACTATACTACAGAGCTACAGTCATCAAGACAGTATGGTACTGTCACAAAGACAGAAATATAGATCAATGGAACAAAATAGAAAGCCCAGAGATAAATCCATGCACCTATGGACACCTTATCTTTGACAAAGGATGTAAAAATATACAATGGAGAAAAGACAATTTCTTTAACAAGTGGTGCTTGGAAAACTGGTCAACCACTTGTAAAAGAATGAAACTGGAACACTTTCTAACACAATACACAAAAATAACTCAAAATGGATTAAGGATCCAAATGTGAGACCAAAAACTATAAAACTCTTGGAGGAAAAGACAGGCAAAACACTCTCTGACATAAATAACAGCAAGGTCCTCTATGACACACCTCCCAGAGTAATGGAAATAAAAGCGAAAATAAATAAATGGTGCCTAATTAAACTTAAAAGGTTTTGCACAATGAAGGAAGCTATAAGCAAGGTAAAAAGACAGCCTTCAGAGTGTGAGAAAATAATAGCAAATGAAGCAACACAATTAATCTCAAAAATATACAAACAGCTCAATACCAGAAAAATAAACAACCCAATCAAAAAAATGGGCCAAAGAACTAAACAGACATTTCTCCAAAGAAGACATACAGATGGCTAACAAACATGTGAAAAAATGCTCAACATCACTCATTAAGAGAGAAATGCAAATCAAAACCAAAATGAGGTACCATCTCATGCCAGTCAGAATGGCTGCTATCAAAAAGTCTACAAACAATAAATGCCAGAGAGGGTGTGGAGAAAAGGGAACCGTCTTACACTGTTGGTGGGAATGCAAACTAGTACAGCCACTATGGGAAACAGTATGGAGATTCCTTAAAAAACTGGAAATACAACTTTCATATGACTCAGCAATCCCACTGCTGGGCATACACACTGAGAAGACCAGAATTGAAAGAGACACGTGTACCCCAATGTTCATTGCAGCACTGTTTACAATAGTTGAGATATGGAAACACCCTAGATGTCCACTGGAAGATGAATGGATAAGAAAGTTGTGGTATGTTTACACAATGGATTAAAAAGAACACATTCACATCATTTCTAATGAGGTGGATGAAACTGAAGCCTATTATACAGAGTGAAGTAAGTCCGAAAGAAAAACACCAATACAGTATATTAACACATATATATGGAATTTAGAAAGATGGTTATGATGACCCTATATGCAAGACAGCAAAAGAGACACAGATATAAAAAACAGATTTTTGGACTCTGTGGGAGAAGACGAGGGTGGGATGATTTGAGAGAATAGCATTGAAATGTATATTACCATATGTGAAATAGATGACCAGTCCAAGTTTGATGCATGAAACAGGGCACTCAAAGCCGGTGCAATGGGACAACCCAGAGGGATGGGATGGGGAGGAAGTTGGGAGGGGGTTTCAGGATGGGGTACACATGTACACCCATGGCTGATTCATGTCAATGTAGGGCAAAAACCACCACAATATTGTAATTACCCTCCAATTAAAATAATTTTTTTTAAAAATAAAAATAACAACAAACATTTTATAATCTCTCATCATGCTGCCTTGTTATAGGATGCCTTTCTTTCTATTT
>NW_011495049.1:11106296-11108545 GCF_000754665.1 Bison bison bison | reverse complement strand
TTGATAACAGGAATGAATATGTGAACACCAACAGTCTCTGATATGTAATAAAAAGTATATGTTAGCTTTATAGGAAAAAAAAGTTTGAAGTCATTCTTAAACAGTATTGTATAACTTGAAACTTTCTATTTTCATAAAGAACTCCTCAAGACCTGAAGTTTACTCTAAATTAATTCAGTAAAGTTACCAAATACTCCTCATTTTAATGGACTGTATCAGCCTCCTAGGAATTTTCACTGGAACATTAACTTGTCCCTTTATAGCTCTGTTCTCAAATAGCAGTTCTTGTCCTCTTTCAAAAAGTCGGCAATTGTGAAAGCATTTTCTTATTAGGAGTTTTTCCCAATTTTGTGGAGACAATATTTTTTAAAGCTATATTCATACTTTTAGAGTATTTAAAGATAGAACAGAAATATTTTTAGAGTAATTGTTACAAATAATACTCCCATTGGTAGATATTTAATTATTTTAAATAGCTGCTTCCCTTGTAATTAACATTTTTTACAAATATGATTGAATATCTGATATTTATTTGGAGTACTAAATACTGGCATTATACAGACAGATTAAAGTAAATGTCCTGAAAATACAAAGAAACAAATTTGAATACATTGTGAATAAAGAAATATAGAATATTTTCAACTGAATCACAATGAACGGAAAGAAAAGTAATTGAGAAGTGAAAAGTGTCATAGGAGTATTTAAAGAAATATCTGAACTGCGTCTTAAAAAGTGAGAGGGAATCATGAAATGTGTAAAGCGAAAACCATGGTGCTGGGAAATCTGGTCAACCACTTGTAAAAGAATGAAACTAGAACACTTTCTAACACCATATACAAAAATAAACTCAAAATGGATTAAAGATCTCAATGTAAGACCAGAAACTATAAAACTCCTAGAGGAGAACATAGGCAAAACACTCTCTGACATACATCACAGCAGGATCCTCTATGACCCACCTCCCAGAATATTGGAAATAAAAGCAAAAATAAACAAATGGGACCTAATTAAACTTAAAAGCTTCTGCACATCAAAGGAAACTATTAGCAAGGTGAAAAGACAGCCTTCAGAATGGGAGAAAATAATAGCAAATGAAGCAACCGACAAACAACTAATCTCAAAAATATACAAGCAACTCCTACAGCTCAACTCCAGAAAAATAAATGACCCAATCAAAAAATGGGCCAAAGATCTAAATAGACATTTCTCCAAAGAAGACATACAGATGGCTAACAAACACATGAAAAGATGCTCAACATCACTCATTATCAGAGAAATGCAAATCAAAACCACTATGAGATACCATTTCACACCAGTCAGAATGGCTGCGATCCAAAACTCTACAAATAATAAATGCTGGAGAGGGTGTGGAGAAAAGGGAACCCTCTTACACTGTTGGTGGGAATGCAAACTAGTACAGCCACTATGGAGAACAGTGTGGAGATTCCTTAAAAAACTGGAAATAGAACTGCCTTATGATCCAGCAATCCCACTGCTGGGCATACACACTGAGGAAATCAGAAGGGAAAGAGACACGTGTTCCCCAATGTTCATCGCAGCACTGTTTATAATAGCCAGGACATGGAAACAACCTAGATGTCCATCAGCAGATGAATGGATAAGAAAGCGGTGGTACATATACACAATGGAGTATTACTCAGCCATTAAAAAGAATACATTTGAATCAGTTCTAATGAGGTGGATGAAACTGGAGCCTATTATACAGAGTGAAGTAAGCCAGAAGGACAAACACCAATACAGTATACTAACGCATATATATGGAATTTAGAAAGATGGTAACGATAACCCTGTATACGAGACAGCAAAAGAGACACTGATGTATAGAACAGTCTTATGGACTCTGTGGGAGAGGGAGAGGGTGGGAAGATTTGGGAGAATGGCATTGAAACATGTGAAATGTCATGTATGAAACGAGATGCCAGTCCAGGTTCAATGCATGATGCTGGATGCTTGGGGCTGGTGCACTGGGACGACCCAGAGGGATGGTATGGGGAGGGAGGAGGTAGGAGGGTTCAGGATGGGGAACACATGTATAATTTTTTTTTAATTAAAATTGAAAAAAAAAAAAGAAATACAAAAAAAAACATATTCTGAGGAAAAGATAAATATGTAAACTATCAAAGAGACTTAGATATCAGTGTAAAAACCTGGGCAAAATTCAGAAATAGTGTCATTTTGGAGAAGGGAAAACAGGACACACAATTAAATAAGATTTTATTTACTAAGGG
>NW_011495049.1:11083382-11106196 GCF_000754665.1 Bison bison bison | reverse complement strand
TTACTAAGGGAAGATAACAGAATGTTCAGCTTTAAATAACATAAAATCCTAATTCAAATTTGCTTTGAAAACAGTACTCTTATTGTACTACATAAAAGACATTCAGTTACAGAAATAAAAACATGTCTTCAAGCATCAGTGTCATCATCAGGAAATTTGGGACATCACTTCCAGGCACAGAACAGAGTATAGGGATAAGTTCAGTTCAGTTGGTAAGTCGTGTCTGACTCTTTGCGACCCCATGGACTGTAGCGCATCAGGTTTCCCTGTCCATCACAAACTCCCTGAGCCTACTCAAACTCATGTCTATTGCATCGGTGATGCTATCCAACCATCTCATCATCTGTCTTCCTCTTCTCCTGCCTTCAATCTTTCCCAGCGTTAGGGTCTTTTCCAATGAGTCAGAACTTCACATCATGTGTCCAAAGAATTGGAGTTTCAACTTCAGCATCAGTCGTTCCAATGAATAATCAGGACTGATTTCCTTTAGGATTCACTGGTTGGATCTCCTTGCAGTCCAAGGGACTCTCAAGAGTCTTCTCCAACACCACAGTTCAAAAGCATCAATTCTTTGGTGCTTAGCTTTCTTCATAGTCCAACCCACACATCCGTACTTGACTACTGGAAAAACCATAACTTTGACTATATGGACCTTTGTTGGCAAAGTAATGTCTCTGCTTTTTAATAACCTAGACCTCTGTCTAGGTTGGTCATAACTTTACTTCCAAGGAGTAAGCGTCTTTTAATTTCATAGCTGCAAGCACCATCTGCAGTGATTTTGGAGCCCAGAAAAACAAAATCAGCCACTGTTTCCACTGTTTGTCCATCTATTTGCCATGAAGTGATGGGACCAGATGCCATGCTCTTAGTTTTCTGAATATTCAGCTTTAAGCCAGTTTTTTCACTCTCTCACTTTCATCAAGAGGCTTTAGTTCCTCTTCACTTTCTGCCATAAGGGTGGTATCATCTGCATATCTGAGGTTATTGATATTTCTCCCAGAATCTTGATTCCAGCTTGTGCTTCATCCACCCCAGTGTTTCTCATGATGTACTCTGCATATAAGTTAAATAAGCAGGGTGACAATATATGGCCTTGACATACTCCTTTTCCTATTTGGAACCAGGCTGTTGTTCCATGTCCAGTTCTATAATGTATAACCTCATGATTGTAGTTGGTGATATTGTACTGTATAATTGAAAGTTTTTATTCGAAGGGAACTAGTGTTCTCACACAAGAAAAGGAAGCAAATATGTGAAGTGATAAATGTGTTTATTAACTTGGTGGTGGGAGTCCCTTCACAATGTTTATATAAATCATCATGTTGAACACTAAATATCTTAAGATTTTACTTTTCATTTTTAACTCAGTAAAGCTGGAATAAAAGGATGTTGCATTGTCAGTTTGTCATAGTCACTGTCAAGATAGTAAGACCCCATTGTATTACCTAAGGATTAACTCCTTTTAACAAAATAATATAAGCAGAAGCTTCAAAATGTACAGTTATTTTTTAAAGTCCCTATAAAACATGTTATATTAAATGTTAAAAATATGTTTGAGATTGGTAAGGATCAGAACAAATATATTTAAAACTCCAATGGAAAGTTTTGAATCAAAAGACAGTACTGGGAACATTAGACACACAAAAGACTTTAGAAGACTACTTCTGGAGGGACATATCAAAGGTAAAACTAAGACTAAAGAGACAAAACCATGCACCAATTCAAAGTTAAAGGTTATAAAATAGCATGAGGATTAAAATAATTTCTGTTGAGCATATAAATAATACCGCTCAAGTTCAAATATTTTAAAAGTTCATTATTGTATGTAGTTTCTCAACTTTTAAAAATATTTAGAACAGTCTTGCTATGATAGTTTATGCATAGGTAGTCCTGAGTTGAAATAAAATGATCTCTTGTGGTTACTGCCATTTATGTAATTCAGTCTGAATATTCACATAAACTAGGAACAGTCTATTCAGCCTCAATGATCTGTGAAAAGGACATGTAAAGCACGGGGAAAGGACTTGAACCAGATGGCCTGGTTAACAATAGAACATTTTACAAATTGTCAAAAAAATAAAAACAAGAGGTAGGAAACCACAGCCTTCACAAGAACATTTCCCCTGACCTGATGGAAGCAGAGATAACTACTGTGCTGCATTTCTAACAAACATAATAATTGTGTTCACCATAAGAACCAATTGTTACTAGCCATGTGGAACCAAAATTAATTTCTAAATTATGAACCGACAGATTGCAATAAGCTTCCCTATCATTTAGCAGTAGAAAGACCTAGTTAATTGAGTTTATTGTTATAATGTTTAGGGAAAGTGTTTAAGGAATATAATTTTTTTCATTTTATAATGGAATGGCAGGTTTCAGTGATCATGGTTTTTCAGGAGTACAATAAAAAGTTGGATGATAATGTCAGCATCAGGGTGGCAAAAGACAATTTTCATTTTTTTTAATCCTCTCAACAACAAAAATTCAGTATCCTTCAATGAACAAAAGTGCCTGTGAGGAAACCATATGATCAGTTCCATATACTGAGGATCTAGGAGTCTTTTCTTCCCACGATTTAAGTAATAGGTAGACAGATCTGGGTACTGGCTGTAGAAATGGTAGTTGTCTCTGAAACAGTTATGGGGGCTTTTCGATTATAAACCAGGAGTCATTGGAAAACACCGTCTTAGATAATTACCCATGGCTGAGGGAGCCTTTGAGGATGTCCAAGATTCTAAAAGGCGTCAGCAGCTTGGCCAAAATAAAATCTGAGTTTATATGTATTGGGGTGGGTAAAAGAAAAAAAGCTGTATTTTACCCATATTATCCCTTGCAGAGGGCAGCGTTGCTTAGGGCCATAAGAGATCCTTCTCTGTAATTTCTCTAAAAGAGAAAAGGAAGAGCATGTGAGTGAACACCCAGCTTCTCTAATTGTGTAAGATACTGCCAAAGGGGCTCATTTCTCTCTTGATTCATCAAGAATGTTAAATAATGAGCTTTATGAGTGGAGATTAGGAAAGGAAGAGGCTGGAAGAGCAGCAGATAATACTCAGAGAGGGTATTAAACATACTGTGTTGTGAACAATATCAAAAGTCTGGCCACAAACCAATAGGAACACTTTATCTGCAGACCACCCCAAGTGGCCCACAGGCATCTCCAGTACTTCATGTCTTCACCCACATACACCTCCATCCTCTGACTAGCTCCCTGTGTGTGCAGTAGACTGGGAAGTGGGAGCAAACTTTGACACATGGCTAGTAAGCACAAGCAGAAAACTGACCCAAATCTGTAAGCCAGGGAATCACCATGGGCTTGAGCTTTAGTGCCCTCTTTAGGAACAAAAGAGCACTTAGCATGATGCATGGCAAGATCCAGAGAGGTCTTAAAAACTTGAGAATTCTGCCACAAGAAGAAGTGAGGTGTGGAGCAGGTGTATGTATAGCAGGTCTGAGATAGCTTCAAAATCTCCATTTGAGGGAGTGGATGGTATCTTTCTTCTGAAGACACAGAGTAAACACTGGAGGAGAAAACTGCTACTCCAGATGTGCAGACAGCATCCCAAAACTAAAGGAGTATGAAAATTCAACATGATGCCATCAAAGGGTTATAATAATCTTCCAGTAACTAAACCAAAGACTTGTAGAGCTTCAGTTTACCCAATAAAGACTTCAAAACAGGTGTTTTAAGGAAAATCAATGAATCACAAAGACATAGAAAAACAGTTCAACAAAGTCAGGAAAATAATACATGAATAGAATGAGAAGTTTAAGAAAGACATAGAAATCATAGGTAAAGAACCAAACAGAAATTTTGGAGCCAAAGTATACAAAAAAGAAAGAAATAGACAACTAAAATAATAGTGCATGTGTACTTAGTCAATCAGTCATGTCCAATTTTTGTGACACCTTGGACTGAAGCCCATCAGGCTCTTCTGTCCATGGGATTCTGTAGGCAAGAATACTGGAGTGAGTTGCCATGCCCTCCTCCAGGGGATCTTCCTGACCCTGGGATGGAACCCTCATCTCTTGTGTCTCCTGCATTGCAGGCAGGTTCTTTACCACTAGTGCGAACTTCAGTATTGTACTTCCAACAATGATAGATTACGTAGATAGGAAATCAAGAAGGAAATGTTGGAAATAAGGTACACTATAGACCAAATGGACCTAACAGATACCTACAGAAAATTCAGTCTGACAACATACACATTCAGCAACACAATGCACATTCTTCCTGCGTGTGCTTGGAATATTCTCCAGAATAAATTATAGGACTGTAGGTCACAAAACAACTCTAAGCAAATTTAAGAAGACTGAAATAATACCAAGTATCTTTACCAACAACGGTGTTGTAAAACTAGAAGGAAAAACAAGTGGAAGCCTGGAATATTTAAAATTACATGGAAAGTAAACACTTAGGAATACATTTAACCAAGTAGGTAAAATAACTATTCATTGAAAATTAAGATTTAATGAAAGAAATTGAGGAAGGCACAAATAAATTGAAAGATATTTCACATTTATGGATTGATAGAATTAATATTGCTAAACTGATATTGATAAATATTACCCAAAGCTGTTAATGGATTCAATGTGCAATCCCTGTGAAAATTCTAACTGCTTTTTTCACAGAAATAGGAGAAAAATTATTTTGAAATTTGTATGGACCCATGAAAGTCTCTGAATAGAAAAAGCAATCTTAGAAAAAAAATAAATAATGCTAAAAGCAGCACAGTTATGATTTCATACTCTACTACAAAACTGTACTCATTAAAACAGTATGGCCTATTATAAAAATAGACCAATAGAACAGACTTGAGAGCCCAGAAATATATGTTCCTATTTATGGTCAACTGTAACTTCACAAGGAAGCTAAGAACACTCAATGGAAAAGAGTAGTCTCTTTAAAAAAGCTGTGTTTGGAAAACAGGATAACCACATGGAGAAGAATGAAGTTGGACTTCTGTCTTATACCACTCACATGAATTAAGTCAAATTCAAGACTTAAACATAAGACCTGAAATTATGAAACTCCTAAGAGAAAACAAGAAAATAGCTCATTGATATTGGTCTTGGCAAAGATTTTTGGATAAATGATTTGCAGTGTTTTTAAGCTTAAGTAGCAAACCCAAAAAGTAAAAAGTGTAACTGTATCAAACTAAAAAATGTATGTACAGCAAAAAGAAAGAAAGCAACAAAATGAAAGTTGACTGAAGAATGGAATAAAATATTTGCAAATTGTACATCTGATAACATTCAAAATGTATTTTTAAAAAGCCTCACTCAATTCACTAACAGAAAAATATAAACAGTCCAGTTTTAAAAATGTCCATTTTTTCAAGTAAGACATATAAATGGTCAACAGGTGCTTGAAAAGATGCTCAACACTAGCAATCATCGAAGAAATGTAAATCACAACCACAAAACCTCAAAACTGTGATGTTGTCTATTGCCAAGAAGACAAGAGATAACAAATGCTGGCAAGGATGTCGAAGGTGAAACTATGCACTATTGTGGAGATGTAAATTGATATAGCTACTATGGAAAACAGTATGGAGTTTCCTTAAAAACTAAAAACAGAACTACCATATGCTTTACCCAACTCACTTTGAGTATATACCTAAGGGAAATGAGAAATATATTTCTTTCAGCCAAGAAATTAAAAGACACTTACTCCTTGGAAGGAAAGTTGTGACCAAACTAGACAGCATATTATAAAGCAGAGACATTACTTTGCCAACAAAAGTCCGTCTAGTCAAGGCTGTGGTTTTTCCAGTGGTCATGTATGGATGTGAGAGTTGAAGAAAGCTGAGTGCTGAAGAATTGATGCTTTTGAACTGTGGTGCTGGAGAAGACTCTTGAAAGTCCCTTGGACTGCAAGGGGATCCAACCAGTCCATTCTGAAGGAGATCAGTCCTAGGTGTTCTTTGGAAAGACTGATGTTGAAGCTGAAACTCCAATACTTTGGCCACCTCATGCGAAGAGTTCACTCATTGGAAAAGACTCTGATGCTGGGAGGGATTGGAAGCAGGAGGAGAAGGGGACGACAGAGGATGAGATGGCTGGATGGCATCATCGACTCGATGGACGTGAGTTTGAGTGAACTCTGGGAGTTGGTGATGGATAGGGAGCCTTGGCGTGCTGCGATTCATGGGGTCACAAAGAGTTGGACAAGACTGAGCAACTGAACTGAATGGCAAAAGTTTCTAGAAGAAATTGCTCTCTATATAGAATCTTATAATATATGGACATAACTACCAGAGATTTGTTCATTGGATTTTGACATGCTATAATTGAGAATCATGTAAACACTAAGAGCTAAGTTTAAAACAAATAAAGGTATTCTAAGCGTTTCCATGAAACATAGTGACCTGAGGGAGCACTTCTTTAGAAATATTTACCTGACTTAGAAACAAATGTTGTTTAAGAAAATTTGAATATTTGATAGATGTATTTCTGTCTTGAAAGGGTTGGAAAAAAAAAAAGATCAAAGCTGACCTATTGATAAGTCTTAATGTCATGGACCAAAATTAATGGGTTAGGGTATTTTCATAGGATCACATTGATTTTAATACCCAAGGCAGGATCACTACAGAGTTCTTAGTATGTTGCTACATGACAGTATGTTTTTCTTCTGGATATGAGTTCCCGTCCTCTCTGCCATTGAAGCTCTCCATTTAAAGGTTTTGTTTGTTTGTTTTTTTTCCTATTCAAAGGTTTCATCTTTCTGGTAAAGTACTTGGTCTTTATGCAAGTACTTACTCGAAGTCTGATTTCAAGATCAGACTGTTTCACTGAAAGTGGCTAGCAGAGTCCAACACGACTAAAGCGACTTAGCAGCAGCAGAAGCTGCAGCAGCCTTTGGTCTTTTCCCTTTGGAACAGATGTTGCTTCTCCTGAGGTCTGTTACTTTGGAAACATGGGTGGTCTCTCTGAAACAGTGCTGAGTTTTTCAGCCTTTGGCCTATACTTTTGGAATGGCTATTCTCTGAAAACTAGTTGAAAAAGCCTTTGGCCTGACACAATTGAGACCAAGGTGTTTCCTCTGAATTGACTGAGATTGGCTTGTGAGCTGTTTGAATTGAGCCATTTGTGCTGTAAGTTGTTCAAGCTGTTTGAAAATTGTTCTTTACTCTATGAACCTCCAGGAAATAGGGTCCCAGTTATCTTAAATATTTTGATATCCCAGCCCCCAGAACTCTGGCTATTGAAAAAAAAAAAAACAACACAGATCTTCCTCATGAACATTTCTAAATAAATGGGCTGACTGACCAAAGGCAATTTAAAATATCAATATAAAATAGTATAAGGAAGTTTTGAAATCTCCAAAGTTAATTTTCTTAAAACTAAATTGGACTACAATAGTTCAAAATTTTTTAGAACTGGGTGATATTATTTTGACTGGTATTTTAAAGTTCCCAATACTCCCAGGAGTTTAAATTTGCCTCTCTGTAAATTAACATTTAAGAATAACTGAGACAAATAACAGAGAAGGCAATGGCACCCCACTCTGGTACTCTTGCCTGAAAAATCCCATGGATGGAGGAGCCTGGTAAGCTGCAATCTATAGGGTCGCTAAGAGTCGGACACGACTGAAGTGACTGAGCAGCAGCAGAGACAAATAAATGATTAAAGAAAGATAAAATGACTCCCAAAACCCCAGTTTCTTCTTTCTTGACTTCTTTGTCTCAGGCTCCACCTCCAGCTCCATTTTCTTCCTTCCTTTCTATACTGCCTATGCCTGCACTGTACTTTCAAATCCCCCATACTAATTCTCCCAGAAGCTTCCCCTTTTCTCTGAAGCTATTCCCATTCCTGTTTTGTTTGACCTTGTCAGAACTGATATCTTTAAAATTAAGCCTTCTAAGAATCTAGAAGTGAAATCTTTCATTTCTTATACTCCCTGGACTAAAACTGAACTTAGAACCATAGACAAATATTTCCCAAGGTAACTGAAGATCCTTACAAGTTTGCTGAGAAACTTAATGTAGTCATTAAAACTTGTCAGTCTGATTTCTCTGACTTACATAAGATACATCATTCATATGCTTGTTAGTGAAGACCAGGCCCAGCATTGGATGAAAATCTCTAATTGAGAAAGTCCTAAAAGGTCTCTAGTGTTACAAATGGGAGACCAGCCCATTAACTTATATGATCTGGTTTGGGCAATCAATCACTAGGCAACTTTATCAAGTAATTTCTAGGGCCTTTTAAAAGTCTGTTGATTGGAACAGAATTCAGGCTTGCACCAAAAGTCTGACAAACCTGTCCATGATCATTTAAATAAACTTCAAATTATTTTTAAAGAAAATTCTGGCCTTTTGTCAGAGAAGGCAATGGCAACCCACTCCAGTACTCTTGCCTGGAAAATCCCATGGATGGAGGAACCTTGTAGGCTGTGGTCCATGGGGTCGCGAAGAGTCAGACATGACTGAGCGACTTCACTTTCACTTTTCACTTTCATGCATTGGAGAAAGAAATGGCAACCCACTTCAGTGTTCTTGCCTGGAGAATCCCAGGGATGGGGGAGCCTGGTGAGCTGCCATCCATGGGGTCGCACAGAGTCGGACACGACTGAAGTGACCTAACTCTTGCAGCAGCTGGCCTTTTGTGTATTGATTCACCCAGGTAGCTTTAAACTCTCTGTTTATTAATGGGGTGAACTAAGACCTTTTCCTTCTAATAAAAAGGACCAGGATAACATGGGAAATTATTTCCACTCCAGGTTTGATTCATCTCGCAAACCACCTCTCTCCTTCTCTAAATGATTCACATCCAAGGAAGACAGTCAAGAGTCTATTCTTCAACTCTAGCAAATAAAACCTCCAAAATAAAATCAGTACCCTCCTACTTTCTGCTGTTATTTCAAAGAACCAGCACATTGGAAGAGAGATTGTTAAAAATCTATGCACTTTAGTCACCTTTAAATTTATAAGCAACCTTTCCAATGATCTCCCAATTATTAATGGCAAGCCTCCCAGGAATTATGGAGACTTTCCCAAACTTTTGTTAATCAGCTTGGATAAATATTTCTTGAGATTGGATATGTCAGTGGAAACAATCAATCAATAATCTATAGTAGGAATAGAAGAGAGTTTTATTAGAGCCAAACTGAGGAATATAGCCTCGGAGTGAAAGTGAAAGTCGCTCAGACATGTCTGACTCTTTGTGACCCCATGGACTATACAGTGCATGGAATTCTCCAGGCCAGAATACTGGAGTGGGTAGCCTTTCCTTTCTGCAGGGGATCTTCCAAACCCAGGGATCGAACCTGGGTCTCCTGCATTGCAGGCAGATTCTTTATCGTCTGAGCCACCGGGGAAGCCTGGAGATATAGATTCAAAAAGCACTTTAAGAAAGGATTCATTTGCAAATCTGGCAGGCTTTGTTGGGACATCTTGGAAACAATAATGTGAGAAATATATGTGTTGCTATTGGCTACAAACATAGGCTTCCCCACCCCACCCCCCCATTTGGTATGGAAATAAATATATAAATATTGAAAAAAAAAAAGACACTTTAATTGTGTTCTGTTGGACTGCAAAATGAGTAAGGCTTATAGAAGTGAACACTAAAATTACATAAGTTGATTGTCAAGAATTACAATTTGAGCAGTGAATAAGTACAGTTTCTTATTAAGCAGGGATTGTTTGGTGGCTGAAATGATTTCTTAGTTTTAAGAGATCTTGAGACTAAGGCTGCAGCTGGCAGTTGCTAGCAGATATTATTTAGAGAATGGCTTGTGGTGTCCTTAAATCTGGTATAGGTCAGAAAATTCAAGTTCACATTGATTCAAGAATGTGTCTGAAACCACATCTGCAATTGCTGCCGGGCTCCATTTTAAAAACCTGAACCATAGTTACTCCATTATGACATTTAAATGCATTATTTTCTTTAATGGTTGAAGCAGATGTACAATTCAGGTTTGATTAGAACACACCATAGGCTGTTCTGGTTTGCATAAAATTCACTCCAAATTACATGTAAATGAGAATGACTTCCCCCATACCTCAGTTGGTGAAAATTTCTTCTATTAGTATGAATCTCTTCCAGTTCTTTTTGACATTAGAACCACACTCTCAGTGCTTAACCCTGCTATTGTAGAATAATTATTGCCTTTTTACTAAAACAATTCAGATAGGGAGATTTATTGTGAACCTCAATAGGCCTCTGAGCCTATTCCCTTTTGTTTAGGCTTTCTGAGAGACACCCATACATTTCTCTTTGATTCTTCTACCCCTACCCATTTATCAGGCTGAGGCTTCTTAGAGTTGTATCATGCTAAACTTTCTCCCAAATTGGGAAAATAATTCTAGACATTGATAGTGATTATCAAAATGACTCACCATTTGAATTAAGGAACCCCTTGACATCTTTTATTCATTTTATCTCTGATGTTACTAGAGGGGATTTTGAAAACACTGATCATTTGTCTTTATTGTATCACATACCACTTTCTTAACTGGCAAAATCTCCAACTGATATTTTCAAAATGCATAACACGTCTATCATCAAAATTCTAAAACAATGGCCCCTGCCTCCAAATCTCTTCCTAGAATTACTCAGTAACCTATAACTAAAGAAGTACTTCAGGACATAGAGCCCATAATAGAAGATTATGTAATTCAAGGCTGCCTTATCCCTTATATTAGCCTGGAAAACTCCCAATTTACTGATGAGAAAACTTAAGGGCTGAGGGTGGATGTTGTCCAGGACATCCAAGCAATGAACACCATGGTTGTTTCTCAACATGCTGTTCCTAACTCTCATACATTACTAATATCCATTCCTATCAAAAGTTTATAACTATGATTGATTTCTGTAGTGTGTTCTTTAGTGTTCAGGTGATAAACTTTCAGAGAAAGATCTTGTTCCACAAGAGGAAATACAAAAAAAATTAATAAACAGAAACCTCAAATAAATAGACTGAGGAGG
Source organism: Bison bison bison (assembly GCF_000754665.1). Taxonomy (NCBI): domain Eukaryota; kingdom Metazoa; phylum Chordata; class Mammalia; order Artiodactyla; family Bovidae; genus Bison; species Bison bison. The sequence goes on along the minus strand of NW_011495049.1, from coordinate 11,095,261 downwards.
CAGTTCAGTCAGTTCAGTTCAGTCGCTCAGTCGTGTCCGACTCTTTGCAACCCCATGAATCGCAGCAAGCCAGGCCTCCCTGCCCATCACCAACTCCCGGAGTTTACTCAGACTCATGTCCATCAAATCAGTGATGCCATCCAGCCATCTCGTCCTCTGTCGTCCCCTTCTCCTCCTGCCCCCAATCCCTAAAGTTTCAGCTTTAGCATAATTCCTTCCAAAGAAATCCTAGGGCTGATCTCCTTCAGAATGGACTGGTTGGATCTCCTTGCAGAGGGGATAGTTATTATGCCCTGCTGTGATACTAGAGGGGCTTTCCTGCTCGTTCAGATGGTAAAGAATCCATCTGCAATGAGAGACACCTGGATTCAATTCCTGAGTTGGGAAGATCCCCTGGAGGAGGGCATGGCAACCCACTCCAGTATTCTTGCCTGGAGAATCCCCATGGACAGAGAAGGCTGGCAGGCTACAGTTCATGGGGTCACAAAGAGTCAGACTGGATGGATAGACTAAGCACAGCACAGCATAGCATGATACTAGAGCCCAGTAGGAAGGAGGAAGACTCCTTTCTTTCCTGCGAAGGACTCAGCTAGTGAAAATCTACTGACTCTGTTTATAGTAGCCTTCCCAACATGATTTCCTTTCCCTAAAAACTGAGTGTTGTTCTTTCCTTACCTTGTGGGGACTTGCAAGTAGCTAACCATGGTTGCAGACCTCGATTTGCAGTTCCATATTAATCTTGAATAAACCCACCTTTGCTGGAGATGTATCAGGGGTATACTTATTTTAGGTCAACAATATAGGATGCTCAGAGAAATAAGACAGAAAACTAACAGGCAACATCTTAGAGTAATCCTACAGATTTATTTTTTCTTTAGAAATTTACTAATTTATATGTAGAAATTTACTAATTTGTACTCCAGAAATGTTTGAGAAGTCTTATGTTTTATTACCCCTACGAATTTATAGTATTGATCTGATTAAGTACATAGAGGAATGAATTGAAATATTAAAAATATTTAAATATATATTGTTGCAAAAAGTTAAAAGCACATGAATTTTTAATGATCCTAAACATTTTTCACAAGTTACCTAAAAAATGATTTCAAAAGTTTATAGTCCTTAGTTCAGTTCACTCGCTCAGTCATGTCCAACTCTTTGTGACCCAATGGACTGCAGCACGCCAGGCCTCCCTGTCCATCACCAATTTCCAAAGCTTGCTCAAACTCATGTCCATCCAGTCAGTGATGATATCCAACCATCTCATCCTCTGTCATCCCCTGCTTCTCTTGCCTTCAATCTTTCCCAACATCAGGGTCTTTTCCAATGATCAGTTCTTCACATCAGGTGGCCAAAGTATTGGAGTTTCAACTTCAGCGGCAGTTCTTCCAATGAATATTCAGGGCTGATTTCCTTTAGGATGGACTGGTTGGATCTCCTTGTGTCCAAGGGACTCTCAAGAGTCTTTTCCAACACCACAGTTCAAAAACATCAATTCCTCAGCACTCAGCTTTCTTTACAGTCTAGCCCTCACATCCATACATGACTACTGGAGGAACAATAGCTTTGACTTGATGGACCTTTGTTGACAAAGCAATGTCTCTGCTTTTTAGTATGCTATCTAGGCTGGTCATAGCTTTTCTTCCAAGGAGTGAGCATCTTTTAATTTCATGGCTGCAGTCAACAACTGCAGTGACTTTGGAGCCCACAGAAATAAAGTCGGTCACTATTTCCATTGTTTCCCAATCTATTTGCCATAAAGTGATGGGACCAGGGTGACAATATACAGCCTTGACGTACTCCTTTTCCTATATGGAACCAGTCTGTTGTTTCATGTCCAGTTCTAGTTGTTGCTTCCTGACCTGCATATAGGTTTCTCAAGAGGCAGGTCACTTGGAAGGAAAGTTATGACCAACCTAGATAGCATATTGAAAAGCAGAGACATTACTTTGCCAACAAAAGTCCGACTAGTCAAGGCTATGGTTTTTCCAGTGGTCATGTATGGATGTGAGAGTTGGACTGTGAAGAAAGCTGAGCGCTGAAGAATTGATGCTTTTGAACTGTGGTGTTGGAGAAGACTCTTGAGAGTCCCTTGGACTGCAAGGAGATCCAACCAGTCCATCCTAAAGGAGATCAGCCCTGGGTGTTCATTGGAAGGACTGATGCTGAAGCTGAAACTCCAGTACTTTGGCCACCTCATGTGAAGAGTTGACTCATCGGAAAAGACCCTGATGCTGGGAGGGATTGGGGGCAGGAGGAGAAGGGGACGACAGAGGATGAGATGGATGGATGACATCACTGACTCGATGGACGTGAGTTGAGTAAACTCCAGGCATTGGTAATGGACGGGGAGCCCTGGTGTGCTGCGATTCATGGGGTCGCAAAGAGTTGGACCTGACTGAGTGACTGAACTGAACTGATGGGACCAGATACCATGATCTTAGTTTTCTAAATGTTGAGCTTTAAGCCAACTTTTTCACTCTCTTCTTTCACTTTGGTCAAGAGGCTCTTTAGTTCTTCACTTCTGCCATAAGGGTGGTGTCATCTGTGTCTCTGAGGTTATTGATATTTCTCCCGGCAGTCTTCATTCCAGCTTGTGCTACATCCAGCCCAGCATTTCAAATGATATACTCTGCATATAAGTTAAATAAGCAGGATGATGATATACAACCTTGATGTTCTCCTTTCACTATTTGGAACCAGTCTGTTATTCCTTGTCCAGTTCTAACTGTTGCTTCCTGACCTGCATATGGGTTTCTCAAGAGGCAGATCAGGTGGTCTGGTATTCCCATCTCTTTCAGAATTTTCCACAGTTTATTGTCATCCTCACAGTCAAAGGCTTTGGTGTAGTCAATAAAGCAGAAATAGATGTTTTTTTCTGGAACTCTCTTGCTTTTTCGCAAATCCAACGGATGTCGGCAATTTGATCTCTGGTTCCTGTGCCTTTTCTAAATCAAGCTTGAACATTTGGAAGTTCATGGTTCATGTACTGTCAAAGCCTGACTTGGAGAATATTGAGCATTACTTTGCTAGTGTGTGACATGAGTGCAATTGTGCGGTAGTTTGAGCATTCTTTGGCATTGCCTTTCTTTGGGATTGGAATGAAAACTGACCTTTTCCAGTTTTGTGGGCACTTTTGAGTTTTCTAAATTTGCTGGCATATTGAGTGTACCACTTTCACAGCATCATCTTTTATAGTCCTAGTAACCCTGAAGAAATTTGAGCTTCTAAACTTTAAAATTTGTAACGTCTGTAAATTGGAAATTAAAAACATTTCCTAAACTCATTTTTCTAAGCAAAACTGCCCTCCAGGACATAAAAATAAACAAAAACAAAAAAAACCTCTTAAATGTAGCAGAATCAGTAAGCACAAATTCAGGCTTAAGATGAAAAGAGATCCTGTTCTAATAGTCCCTTGTATTTTTAAAGAAGATTTTATGAGAGAATGCTTTGACCTGAAATATTGTATAACGGTCTGGTGGTGCCAGTTCTTCAGATTCTGCCTCTTCTGACTTTAAATTTTGTGCCTTCTGTAAAGGTGCTTATAAATACACAGATAATGATATCTTACTTATTGGTATGGATTCTTTGCAGTTTAACAGTTTTTAAAGAACATATAGCATGTCATATTCTCTGCTTCACAGTTATATAGGGAGATGCATTTTGCAAGTTATTCTTTTATCCCCTCCAGTTGATTCCTCTCCTGTTCTTATTTGTAATATGGTAAATAAATACAAATTTCAAAGGGATAATTTATTTCCCTTAATTTTTACTACCCTTAAAATTGTTTATTTATTTTTTCTTTTTTTCAAAAGCACATGCTGTGCCATTGTAATGGTAGTAATAAAGTAGCATTAATTGTTCATCTAGCAGCAGCCTGAAAAGAAAGAATATATAGAAAGAGGAGAGAGTCTGAAAAATAAGATAAAGAGATCATATCAGTATGTTTTTACATATTCCCTACCTCCAAGCTTTATAGCTTCATATTACTTTATCCTAAGTATGAGTTTGTCTTTTCTCCTGACCAAAAAAAAAACAAACAAAAAAAAATTGTTTCTCTTAGCAATTAACATAAAATAAAATTTTAAAAAGGAGAAAAAGCTTTTAAGTGGAATTTCTTTCATTCCTAAGGCTCCCTGGGCTCCTGTTAGCATGTCTTGTTCTTAGTATGTGTAGTAAAACCACATTTCTCCCTTTTTGTTATACATTTCTAAATTTTCATTACCTTCTTATAAACAATTAAATCACAAAGTAAGCAAAGCCAAGTGAATGGTAGCTGAACAGCTATCACTCTGCATAGATATTAAAAACTGAAAATGAACGCAGTTTAGCTTTACCAGCTAATTTAGTTAGGTATCACCCTAAGGCATCAATACCATTTATCATTATCACTGGAGCCTGGCATGAAGGCACAATCAACAGTAGCTTTTACAAAGCAAATTAAAAACTTTTAAAGTTCTCTTTACTCAGGAAAGGAAAACAAATTTTTGATATCCTTTATGTATAAATCCGTTGTGGTGAACCCCAGTGTCATGATTAGCCTGAACATTTGAAAGTAAGAAATTCTAGTACAAAGATGTGCTGCCATTTGTAAATATTTATGGTTCTCAGGTTACTGAATATCATAAAGATTATAGCCTCAAAAGGCTGTGTTTATGTTGAAAAATACATTATATTCAAAATAGGAAATTCTACTTACTAATTATTAAAATGTAAATTATTTTTATTCATTAGTCATGTTTTTAAATATTTCATATGAAATCATATATTTAATGCAGCAAATATTAATCATTTTAATAGACTTTATTTTTTAGAGCTATTTTGGGTTCATAACGAAATTGAGAAAAAGTTACAAAGATTTCCCATATACCCTCTGCCCCTACATATGCACAGCAGCCTTCTTACCAAATGCCCCCACCAGACTGGTACATTATGCTACAGCTGATAAACCTAAATTAGCATGTTATTATTACACAAAGCCCATAGTTTGCATTAGGATTCGCCATAGTGCTGTGCATTGCATGTGTTTAGACAAATATGAAATTGTATGTATTAATTATTTTAGTTATCATACAGCCTAGTTTTACTGCCCTAAATATCTTTAGAGCTCCATCAATTCATCCGTCCCTCCTTCTAAACCTCTGGCAATCACTGATCTTTTTATATCTCCAGAGTTTTAAATTTTCCATAAAATTATAGTTGAAGTCATATAGTACATAGTCTTTTTAGACAGATTTATTTCGCTTAGTAATATGCACTTTCCTCCTTAATTTTGCAAGGCTTACTAGCTCATTTGTTTTTAGCACTGGATAATATTCCATTTTATGGATGTATCACAGTTTATTTATCCATTCACCTACTCAAGGAAAGCAGTACTGTAGCATTATAATAAGCCTTGAAATTAGGTAGTGTTAGCATTTTTTCCTGCAATATTAACTTGGCAATTTTGGATCATTTGTCTCTCCATGCAAACTTTAGAATTAATTTGTTGATATCCACAAAATAACAGGCTGGAATTTTGATTGAGGTTGCATTGACTCTATTGATCAAATCGGGAAGAACTGACATCTTGACAGTATTAAGTCTTCCTATCCATAAATAAGGAATGTTTCTCTATGTAGTTTTTTGATATCTTTCATAAAAATTTTATAGTTTTCCTCATGGAGATCTGAAACATATTTGTTAGATTTATACTTTAGTATTTCATTTTTGTAGTGCTAATATAAACAGTATCATATTTTCAATTCCAAATTCCACTTGATTGATGTTGGTATAAAGGAAAACAGTTGACCTTTTTATATATTAACCTTGTATCCTACAACCCTGCTATAGTCACTTGCATTAATGATTCGGAAGTATTTTTTGTTCATTCTTTCAGATTTTCTATAATAGATAATCATTTGAATAAAGACAGTTTTATTTTTTATTGTTTTTCTTCCTCATCTGTGTACCTTTGTTCCCTTTTCTTGTCTTACTATATTAGCTAGGACTTTCAGTATGATGTTGAAAAACTGCAGTGAGAGGAAGTATCCTTTTTTCCCCCTGAAAAAGCCTATAGTGTCTGCTAGAAAGTATGATATCAACTTTAATTTTTTGTAGACTTTTTTTTTTTAAATCAAATTGAAGAAGTTCCCTTCTAATACTGGTTTAGTAGTTGACTTTCAGAAATGGGTATTGGGTTTTGTTATTGTTCACTTACTATGTTCTATCTGACTCTTTGTGACCCCATGAACTGCAGCATGCCAGGATTCCCTGTCCTTCACTATCTCCCAGAATTTGCACAAACTCAGGTCCGTTGAGTCAGTGATACCATCCAACTATCTCATCCTCGGTCACCCTCCTACTCCTTCTGCCCTCAGTCTTTCCCAACATCACAGTCTTTGCCGGTGAATCAGCTCTTCACATCAAGTTGCCAAAGTACTGGAGCTTCAGCTTCAATATCTGACCTTCCAGTGAATATTCAGGGTTGATTTCCTTTAGGAGAGACTGGTTTGATTTCCTTTAAGTCCAAGGGACTGTCAAGAGTCTTCTCCAGTACCACAATTCGAAAATTTTTCTCTGTCTATTGATACAATTATGTGATTTTTAAAAATCTTTTTTTGTTGTTGATGTGATTTTATTTTTTTTATTTATTTAATTTATCTATTTCATGTAACTTCATTTCACTTAAACTTACCTTACTTTTTTTAACTGTAGCACATGACATGCAGGATTTTAGTTCCCTGACCAAAGATTGAACCTGTGCCCCCTGCAATGGAAGTACAGAGTCTTAACCACTGGACCACCAGAAAAGTCCTATGGTATTTTATTTTAAAATATTGAACCAACCTTGCTGTCTTGAGATAAATCTCACTTGGTAATGATGCATATGTGTGTGTGTGTGCATGCATACATGTGTGTATTAATGCTTTGCTAGATTTGATTTGAAATATTTTGTTGAGGATTTTTGTATGTGTATTCACAAGATATACTGGCCTCTAATTTTCTTTTGTTTTTAGTACTAGGGTAATACCTAGTTTTCATGTTAGGGTAATTCTGGTCTAATAGAATGACTTGAAAATAATATTCCCTCAGTTTCTATCTTCTGAAAGTGAATGTAGAGAATAAGTATACTTTGTAACTTAGGTGTTCACAGAATTCATTGATGAACACATCTGGGCCTAGTTCCTTCTGTTTTTGAAGGTTATTAATTGCAGATTCAATTTCTTTAGTAGATATATTATATATATACTTTGTATGTCTAATATATATTATTTAGTATATGTATTTTCATATTGTCAATTTCTTCTTGTGTGAGTTTTGTTTGGTTATGTCTTTGAAGGAATTGGTCCATTTTGCTTAGGTTATTAAATTTGTGGTCATAGAGCTTCTCATATATTTATCCTGTTACTGTTCTTGGGATATGTATTAATGCCCCTCTTTTTTCTGTGATGTTGGTACTTTATTTAATTTTAGTTATCTAGAAGCTTATTAATTTTATTAATTTCAGCTTTTATTAATAGTTTCTTCTAACTTTGGACTTATTTGATTTTTTTCCTACATTTTAAGGCAGAATTTTTAGATGATTTAATTTAAATCTTCTTCCTAAGATACACATTCGGTGCTGTATATTTTTTCTCTAAAAACTGCTTTTGCTGTATCATACAAATTTTGATGGTTCATCTTCATTTTATTTAGTTCAAAATATTTAAACTTTCTCTTGATTTTTTTTTTTGATACACGTATTCTTAAGAAGTATGTTATTTAATCTTTGAGTACTTAGATTTGTTAAGGTATCTTTGTATTATTAGTTACCACTTTAATTCTATTGTGGTGTGAGAACAAAGTGTATTATACATATATTCTTGTAAATTTATTGTGTTTTTTGATCCAGGTTGTAGTCTGTCTTGGTGAAATGTTCCTTGTGAGCTTGAGAAGCATATATATTCTGCATTTGTTTGATAAAGTAGTTTTTAGTTGTTCATTACAACAGTTGGTGTTGCTGAATTCATCTTTGTCTTTAATGATTTTTCTACTACTGGATCCATCTGTTTCTGAGTGGCAAATCATTTCTGAGAGAGGGAAATTGGAGTGACCAGCTATAATAGTGGGTTCATCTGTTTATCCTTGCAGGTCTATCAATGTTTGCCTCATGTTTTTGACACTCTGTTGTTAGGCACATAACCTGGGTTTCCTGCCTGCATTGCAGGCAGATTCTTTACCATCTGAGCTACCAGGGAAGCCCACTTACATTTAATAATGCTTATATTTTCTTGGAAAAATTGTTCCTTTATCATTATATAATAGCACTCTGTTACTGATAACTTTCCTTACTCTGGAGTCTACTTTGTCCAAAATTAATATAGCTGCCCCAGCTTTCTTTTAATTAGTATAATCATAGTGTATCTTTCTCCATCCATCTGCTTTTAATCTATAAATATGTATATTTATATTTAAAATAGGTTTCTTATAGACTACAAATAGTTGGTTCTTGTTTTTTGATCTCCTCTGATAATCGCTGTCTTTTAATGAATGCATTTAGATCAGTGTTATTTAGTGATTATCAATATAGTTAAGTGATATCTATTATATATGAAAAGTTAATATAATTTCTGTTTGTTGCTTTGTTTTTATTTTTTGCCTTTCACTCTTTTTCTGCCTTTATAGTTGTAGCTGAACATTTTATATGATCCCATTTTCTCTCCTCTCTTATCAGTTTTACTTCAAAACGGGTCTGTGAACAACAAATTCTCTTAACTTTGTCTGAGAAAATCTTTATACCTAACTCAGTTTTGAAAGAAAATCTTTCTGGTGCAGAAATCTAGGTTTGTGTGTTTTTTTGTTTTGTTTTTCTGTTAACACTTTCAGTATTTCACTCTATTCTCTTCTGGCTTGCATAGTTTCAAAGTATAGAAGTTGGATGTAATTCTTCTTAAAATTTTTTTATTGGAGTATAATTGCTTTACAATGTTGTATCAGTTTCTGCATGCATGGATGCTATATTGCTTTAGTTGTGTCCAACTCTTTGTGGCCCTGTGGAGCATAGCCTGTTCAGGCTCCTCTGTCAGTGGGATTCCCGAGGAAAGAATACTGGAGTGGGTTGTCATACCCTCCTCCAGGGGATCTTCTGGATCCAGGGATTGAACCTGTGTCTCTTAAGTCTCCTGCATTGGCAAGCAGGTTCTTTACCACTAGCACCACCTATTAGTTGCTACTTGTATAGCCAAGGGAATCATATGTATATACACATATGTCCCCTCTGTTTTGAATTTCCTTCCCATTTAGGTCACCACAGAGCATTGGGTAGGGTCCCATATGCTATATAGGAGGTTCTGTATACAGCACGCCAGGCTTCCCTGTCCTTCACTATCTCCTGAAGTTTGCTCAAACTCAGGTCCATTGAGTCGCTGAAGCCATCTAACCATCTCATCCTCTGTCACCCCCTTCTCCTCTTGCTCCCTATCTTTCCCAGCATGAGTTTTTTTTTTCCCCCCCAATGGCTCTTTGTATCAGGTGATGAAAATATAGGGGTTTAAGCTTCAGCTTGATGAATATTCCTTCAAATGAATATTCAGCATTGAATTTCCTTTAGGAATGACTGGTTTAATCTTCTTGCTGTCCAAAGACTCTCAGGAGTCTTATCCAGCACAATTTGAAGCCATCAATTTGGCACTCAACCTTCCTTATAGTCTAGTTCTCATATCCATAGGGCTTCCCTGGTTGCTCAGCTGGTAAGGAATCCACCTGTAATTCAGGAGACCCTGGTTCAGTTCCTGGGTTGGGATGATCCACTGGAGAAGGGATAGGCTACCCACTCCAGTATTCTTGGGCTTCCCCGGTGGCTCAGATGGTAAAGAATCTGCCTGCAATGCAGAAGACCTGGGTTCAATCCCTGAGTTGGGAAGATCCCCTGGAGAAGGGAATGGCTACCCACTCCAGCATTCTGGCCTGGAGAATTCCATGGACAGAGGAGGCTGGCAGGCTACAGTTCATGGGGTCGCAAGGAATCAGACACAACTGAGAAACTTTCACTTTGACTTTTCTCACTTCGGTACATGACCACTGGGAAAACCATAGCTATGACTATATGGACCTTTGTTGACAAAGTGATGTCTCTGATTTTAAATATGCTGCCTAGGTTTGTCATAGCTTTTTTCCCATGGAGCAAGTGGTATCAATAGTGTATATATGTCACTCCTATTCTCCAAATTTATCTCTTCTCCCCTTTCTCCTTTGATATTTGCACATTCGTTCTCCATGTCTGTGTGTCTATTTCTTCTTTGTAAAATGGACTGTCTATACCAATTTTTTTCAGATCCCATATATATGTTAATATATGGTAATATTTTTCTCTTTCTGATTTATTTCACTGTATATGACAATCTCTAGGTTCATCCACATCTCTGCAAATGACTCAATTTAGTTCCTTTTTATGGCTGAGAAATATTCCATTCTATGTATGTAATTCTTATCTTTGTTCCTCTATAGGTAAGATATTTTTCCCCTCTGGCATCTTTCAAAATATATCTTTGATTTTTCATAATTTGAATATTATATATATATATAAGTTCTCTATTTTGATGTTTATCCTGCCTGGTGCTCTATGAGCTTCCTGGATGTGTAGTTTGGGGTCTGTCTTTATATGCGGGAAGTTGTTTCAAATCCTTCCTTCCCTCCTTCCTCTCTTTTTTCCCTCCTTGCCTCTCACTGTCTGTCCTTCCTTCCCTCTCTCCCCTTTCTTACTTTCTCTCTTTCTGCTATTCCTATTATGTACTTGTTTCATTGTTTGTAGTGGTTTTTACAGTACTTGGATACTTTCTTCTATTTATACCAGCCTCTTTTCTATTTGATTTTTAATTTTAGAAGTTTCTATTCACATACCTTGAAACACAGATTCTTCCCTTGGTCATATCCAGTTGGCTAATAAGCTCATCAAAGCCACTCTTTATTTCTTCTATAATGTTTTTTATGTCTAGCATTTCCTTTTGATTCCTTCTTATAATTTCCATCTCACTGCTTGCATTGCCAATTTACTCTTGCCCACTGTCTAATTTATTCATTAAAGCCCTTATCAAATTAATCCTTTTATGATTAAAATTTTTTATTGAATGAATGATGGATAACTCTGCTATGTGAGCAATGTAGTTAGTTGGTAAATCTATACTCGCTAGACATCTTATGCATTTCTAGTCTCTTAAGAAACCCTGAGTGTAAGACTGGAATGGAAAATATGCCACACAGTCATAGAAATCTCCCCAGAACTCCATCAGATTGTAGGACCACAACTAGTATCAACTTCCATCTGGGATTGCCTCTACATTAATTGTTTAAATTCTCAGCCTGATTATTCCAACATTCGTGCCGTATCTGAGTCTGATTCTATTGCTTGCTCTGTCTCTTCAACTGAAGAGATTTCTAAGTTGGGTTAGTCCTTGCATAAGGATGATCATAATATATTGCACATATTCTGTCATAACCCCTCCCATACTTGGATATTCATTTGTTTACTTGTTTGTCATTTCCACTAAAGTGTATGTTCCTTGAATAAATTAATTTTATATTATGATTATATTTAGTCAAAAATTATTTTTTATTTTGACTGCACTGTGTCTTCCTTGCAGTGTGAAGGCTCTTTCTTGTGACTTTCTCTAGTTGTGAACATCTTAATGACTAGCTTCTTACAGTACATTTCTAATGAAGTAAACCCACCCAGTGATGAAACAGATTCTTCCTCTGCTCCTTCCAAAGAACAATTAGAGCAGGAAAAACAAAAACTGCTTCTTTCCTTCAAGCCAGTAATGCAGAAATTCTATCATGATCAGGTTGATCTACAAGTCAGTGCCCTCTATGCTCTTCAGGTGCACTGCTCCAACAGCAACTTCCCAAAACGCATGGTACTC
>NW_011495049.1:11048428-11083282 GCF_000754665.1 Bison bison bison | reverse complement strand
ACTCCACTTTTTTGTTCATTTTATGACATGGAAATTATTGAAGAAAAAGCTTTCTTGGCTTGGAAAGAAGATATAACACAAGAGTTTCCAGGGAAAAACAAGGCTTTGTTCTAGGTAAATCAATGGCTAAGCTGGCTAGAAACTGCTGAAGAAGAGGAATCAGAGGAAGAAGCCTACTAAAAGAACCAGCCAAAGCCTTAAATTGTGCAAAACATACTGTTGCTATGATGTAACTGCATTTGACCTAAACACTGTGAAAATTCATTCCACTGTAATGTTTTCACAGTATTTAAAAGCAGAAGCACATCAGGTAGGGTTTCCTTTTGCATAAGGTTTTTTTTTTGTATTGTAATGTCTTAATCAGCCTACCATCAAATATTTTAAGAGAATCTTTAACATCTAAATGTTTAGGAGCATGCAACAATTACATCATAAGTTCTCAAGCAGAGGCAGTCTATTGCAAGGACCTTCTTTGCTGCCAGTTATCATAGGCTGTTTTAACTTAGAAGACTGAATAGCAACACTGAATACTGTAGAAATGCACTTTGCTCAGTAATATTTGAGTTGTTGCAATATTTGATTATCCATTTGGTTGTTACAGAAAAGTTCTTAACTGTAATTGATGTTTTTTGGAGCAATAGCATATTGCCTGTATTTCTACCTCTAGTAATGGGCTTTACGTGCTAGATTTTAATATCCTTGAGCCTGGGCAACTGCACAAATCTTTTTAAAAGAAACATTGTTTACTTGCACAAAACAGATCAGTTTTGAGAGATTGTAAATGCCCTTGAAGTGGTCTTTGTGGTTGTGAAACAAATGGTGAGAATTTGAATTTACTCCTCTTATTATAGTATTGAAGTTACATCTACTTAATTTATCAAGTCATGTTCATGCCCTGACTTTATATACTTGTATCTATCAATATTTTTTTGAGAAAAAAAAAAAGTGCCATTTGCGATCTTAATTCCCCCACCAGGAATTGAACCCATGTCCTCAGGCAGATTCTTAACTGCAGAAGTACCAAGAAAATAACTTCATATTTGTTGTTTTATTACCAGCACTGAAAATGTAGTTCTGTTACCAATTCACATCCTTGCACATAACAGTTCCTCAATAAATATTTTAAATGACTGACTTATTGGCTGAATTCTCAATTCTGGAAATAAGTTTCCAGAAGATTATATCAAATCACCAATATCTCAGTTTGAATGTTTTGAGTACAGCAGTGTTTATATAGAACCAACTGTAAAAAATCTAATTTGTGATGTATATTTTAAAGTCCTAAAGAGGAAAAGCTATTATGGCATTTTAGGAGGTAGAAGTAACATATACTAGGGCAATATATAGCCTTGACCTACTCCTTTCCAGTCCATTGTTCCATGTCTGGTTGTAACTGCTGCTGCTTGACCTGCATACTGGTTTCTTATGAGGCAAGTATTCCTGGTATTCCCAGGAGTACCAGAAGCAGCAGTTACAACTAGACATGAAACAACTGATTGGTTCAAAATCGGCAAAGAACTGTGTCAAATCTGTATACTGCCACCCTGATTATTTAACTTATATGTAGAGTATGTCATATGAAATGCCAGACTGAGTGAATCACAAGCTGGAATCAAGATTACCAGGAGAAACATCAACAGCCTTAGAGAGTCATACCACCCTAATGACATAAAGCAGTGAGTAATTAAACAGCCTCTGGATGAGGGTGAAAGAGGAGTGTGAAAACGTTGGCTTATAATGCAATATTCAAAGAACTAAGGTCATGGCATCCAGTCCTATCACTTCATGGCAAATAGATGGGAAAAAATGGAAACAGTGACATATTTTATTTTCTTGGCCTCCACAATCACTCTGGGTGGTGACTGTTGCTGTGAAATAAAAAGGTGCTCTTTGAAAGAAAATCTATGAAAAACTTAGCATACTAAAAAGCAGAGACATCACTTTACCAACATAGATCCGTATAATCAAAGCTATGGTTTTTCCATTAGTCATGTATAGATATCAGAATTGGACCATAAAGAAGGCTGAGCACTGAAGAACTGGTGCTTTGGAATTGTGGTGCTGGAGAAAACTCTTGAGAGTCCCTTGGACAGCAAGGAAATCAAATAAGTCAACAGTTGTTTCATGTCTAGTTGTAGCTGCTGCTTCTGGTATTCCTGGGGATACCAGGAATACTGGATAGTCATTGGAAGGACTGATGCTAGAGCTGAAGCCCCAATACTTTGACTACCTGATATGAAGAGCCAACTCACTGTCAAAGACCTTGAGACTGGGAAAGATTGAGGTCAGAAAGAGAAGGGAGAGACAGAGAATGAGATGGCTGGATGGCATCACCAACTCAATAAACATGAGTTTGAGCAAACTCCAGGAGATAGTTAAGGACAGGATATCCTGGCATGCTAAAATCCATGGGGTCACAGAGAGTCAGACACAGCTTAGTGAGTGAACAATGCAGTGTTAATTTCAGATATTATGCATTGTGTTTAAATACTTTTTATCTATTGTGATTGATTTTTGCATCCTGTACTTCAGTAAAGGGAAGTTTTCCTCTCAGAAAAGTAGGAACTGAATGCAGACGTTTTTCTTTCAGATCATTGGTTATCTTTGATATGCAGCTTATAGCCATATTTTTTTTACCATAAATATATAGTATTTCAAAATATCAATCCAAACAAATCCCTGGTTGTTGTATACATTAGGAATCTACACAAATTAGGAATCTTTCTCTTCTACTGAAAACAGAAAACTATTGTGAATCCACCACTAATCTTTACTGATACTATTTTAACCTCATCCCCTTACTTTATTAACAGTGCTGTATAGTAAAAGCTAGGCATCACGAAATGTAAAAGTGAACAGAAATTAATGCTTTCCTAACCACATATATACGAAATCTTCTATGTGTGTCTCATTTTTCCTATGTACTTTGTTGTTTGTAAAATTTACTCTATTTCTGGATGACAACTTTTTGTTTTATTATCTTCTTTTTTCTCTGACATCAAATAAGGACCTTCTTTTCACTGAATTTAAATTCATTAATTATAGACATTCATAAACTTATGAATACACAATAACTGTTAGTGCCTTAGTGAAAACTATGCAGTGTAATACATAAATATTGATTACTGACAGTAAGAGAATAAGAGGAAGAATGTCTAATCAATGTATCACGTAACTTGTCAGTACATACTCTGTGTCAGTAACTAAATACCTATTGCTTGATTAAGAAATGAAATAGATCCCTTGGCATGGTTGCCATTGTCATTACCATCATCAAATAATTTGCAAGCTTTTTCTAGCTCTAAGCTAGTCCTTGAATACTATATTAATTCATAAAGCCTATCAGAGCTCTATTCAGCAAATAATTGCTTCCCTATACTAAATTTTGTCCCAGTGGCCTGAATTGGGAGATGAATCTATACTAAACAGTGCTTAATAGTGTTGAGTTTGTGCTGCATTTCTATAAGATTTATTGAGCTCACATGCAAGATATGATTTTACGGATTGACTCTCCGGGATTGATTTGTTAATGATTTCAGTATGATTCAGTTTCTTTCTAACATTATTACCTAAGTGTTCAGTAAACAAAACATTTACTGATGGATTTTATAAATTCATGGTACCCCTGAAACACACTTTACTCATAAACAAAAATAACAAAACTTACTTTAGCTTCTAAGTTGAAATGATCTTGGCTAACACCGAATATTCATTGGAAGGACTGATGCTGAAGCTGAAGCTCAAGTACTTTGGCCACCTGATGTGAAGAGCCAGTTCATTGGAAAAGACTGTGATGCTGGGAAAGATTGAAAGCAGGAGGAAAAGGGGGAGTCAGAGGATGAGATGTTTGTATGGTATCACCGACTCAATGGACATGAGTTTGAGCAAATTCCAGGAGATAATGAAGCACAAGGAAGCCAGGTGTGCAACAGTCCATGGGATCACAGATTCAGACAAAACTGAGCAAATGAACAAAATAGAATTTTCCTTCCAGGACAGGAGTTATACTCTCTGAAACTTTTGTGGTAGTTGTACAGAATAATAAGAAACAGTATAAAGTGAAATAATTTACACAGAATAGAACTTTTCTCCCACTCATTAACTCATCATTGCTTTAGCACCTTGTTTTCCTTGGAAAGCATGCAGCCTTTTATGACCAGTATGAGGAAGCATGTTACTCTTACATTATAATTTGAGTACAATCTCTTCAGTAAGCTTTTACTCATTTCCTATATGCCATGCTGCTCTCTTCCTAAGAGCTACATGAAACATAAGTTGTGTCTGTTAATCCAGAGACCTAGTAAAAAAAAAAAAAAAAAACAAACCTATAAATTCTAAATTTTGATGATTGTGAGTTTTTCAGGTACTTTTTGAGTAAACAAATATATAAACCAAGTAATGTATAAATGTATTTGTTTAAATACACTTGAATAAAATAAGAATCTGATGTTTTTATAAATTTTGAGATTCTTAGAAGGCAGGTCTGCTGCTGTTGCTGCTGCTAAGTTGCTTCAGTCGTGTCCGACTCTGTGCGACCCCATAGACAGCAGCCCACCAGGCTCCTCCATCCCTGGGATTCTCCAGGCAAGAACACTGGAGTGGGTTGCCATTTCCTTCTCCAATGCATGAAAGTGAAAAGTGAAAGTGAAGTCACTCAGTCGTGTTCGACCCTCAGCAACCCCATGGACTGCAGCCCACCAGGCTTCTCCCTCCATGGGACTTTGCAGGCAAGAGTACTGGAGTGGGGTGCCATTGCCTTCTCCGAGAAGGCAGGTCTACCACTTGATAGTAAAAGTGCCACATTTTGAGAGAGCCTCATTTAAAATGTCTAAATAAAATAGCTAGTATTTTAATTATTTTGCATCATTATTGTCAGCTCATCTCAGAGATACTTATGTTATGTGTGTAAGTGTTCCTCTTCCGTTTCCAGGATGTGCATCTTGTTGATTTATTAACATTGAACTGATGGCCAACAGCACTCTTAAGAATTGTCTGAGTAAAGCTTATCTAAGCATGTATTTTCTCTGTAAGGCACATCACTGTCTTCTTATGATTAGGAATACAAGCTGGCACTTTAACCCTGTACTACAATGTCACTTAAGACAGTGAAATCACTACAAAAAGCACAAAAGTACATTAAAAAAAAAAGTGACCCTACAAAGTTCAAAGAAGTGTCTCTTGTTTAAAGTATGAAGGCTGAAACACAAGTCAGAGCACTGCCTTTTTCAGCCTAAACTGGGATGGTATATGTACAGTGACTCAAATTATTTGCCACTGTATATGTCTGTGAATGACTTTGAAAGCACTGGGAGTACTGACTTTGGAGTTATAAATGCATTTTAGAAAATAGGCAAATTCACAAATATGAAACCATGAATAGTGAATTCTTGTTTGAATAATTCTGCTGTGAAAATTTTAGTGATTTTAGCTTTAATACCTATTTCTGAACTTCACTTCATCCTAGTGAACTCCTAAATAGGAAAGTCAAAGAAAAAGGAGCTCATTCCTTCTCCTCTTCTCTGTTTACCCAACTGTGTTCTTCTCAGTGAAAACATCCCTTTCTACTTTTATCAGTTAGACTTTACTGAGACAAACAGATTTACCATTTTTCTTGGTCATACTTTGGTTTTCCTGTCTTATTCTGGAGATCCACAGCTGCAGCACAGGCCATTAGGAAAGAAAGATGGATAAGGAAGGAAAGATAGATGAAAGTGAGAGCAAGGATAAACTAGGACTTGTGTAAAAACTGGAACCCACAAGATTAACTGGAACCCATTTCAGTTCTCATTGTTGCTGATCATGATGAAATTGGCATAGTGCATGAGAAGCTGCTGCCCTTCTTCTTGGAGTGAAACACACACTTGGCCCAGAAACCATAGAAACTGAAGGACTATTCAGGGGAGTGTATATTCGTTGTGGATTTGCTGCTACCCAACAAATACAAGTTCAGCCAGCAGAAAGCAACAGCATGTGTGAGCTACAAAAGTGCCCAAAGACCTTGTTGTTACAGCCTTCTATGTGTAAAGAGCATAAAGTTGTTGCTTCATTCCTGTCCTCCAAATCTTGGCAAAAACATACTTTATGGCTTACTTTCATCACATAGAACAAAGGGTATTCCAGGAAAAGTAGTTTAGATTAGCTAAATTAACACATTACAAAGCCAGTATATTCCACTTTGTGTCGCTTAATATCCATACTTTGAACATACTAATTTTCAATAAAGCAATAATAGTCATGCTTCCTTTGAACACAATACAACTTTTATATTGACTATAATCACAGGTCTCAGAAATATTAAGAGACTTCCCAGGGGACTGTCTGTGTTACAGACTGTCATCCTGGGTCGACATTGTGTCATGGCAACCATTCTTCCCTGGGTCACCAGTTACCCAGACAGAAGTGTAACCTCCTTTGCTTGTTGATTCATTGGCATTGAAACTAAAAGTGGTTAGGTTACCATCTCAAATTCGAGTTTAATAGATAGAATGATTATTTTGTCATTGATATAAGTAAGCTTTCCTTCTTTGCATTTAAAACTTCTAGACCATGGACAGAAAAGTTCATAGCCATAAAGTCACGGACAGAATTTTTTCCCCTTAATTGATTATTTGTGATAAGAGTGAAGGGAGGTACTCAGCCTTTTTGTCACAGATTTATGAATCTTGGCCAAAGGAGAAACATTTCCATAGATAGACTGCCAATTTAGAGCATATATCATATCCTGGAGAAAACTTCCCCACTTCTACAAGTTATAGCCACAAGTAAGAATTCAAAATAATTCAAAATTGCACTTTTATAAAGCTAGCTGTTTCAAGATAATGAGATTATACATCTGATGAATTTAATGGACGTGGGCTCATTGCCAAACTTTTTTGGCTAGGAAATTATTCGACAGATTAGAAATAATTCTGTGTGTAATACCAACAGGGTGAGATGGCAATCTGTAAATCTGTGGACAGTTCCTTTGGCAGAAGCATTGCAGACAAAGAAGAAAAATCCATATCTAGAGGGAACACCTTATCCAATGAGTACAAAGAATTGCCTCTTCCACCAGTTGAGCTGGCTGCTAATTGCAGGAAATGGTGCCAGAACAGAGACTAAGTGTTCCTTTCTGCTGTGGTCATACCGAAACTCAGCAGTATCTATAACCGGTTCTGCTCTGGTAAGAATAAATCCCATATTCTGCTCCAATGTATTACCTCTATCACTGCTGCCATGGCCACCTTGTTCATGAACCAGTTAAGCAATGATATAATTGAATGGGAGCAGAATGATGAACAGAGCAATGGTTACATTATTTGTCTCCAACTATCTGACATACCATATTTGTCTGTTGATATGTGTTGGGTATTATCCACATTAGAATCCAAACTTTACTAAGGGAGGGGTTTATTGATTTTTTTATTCATGGGTATATTCCTATGACATAAAAAGAATATTTGAAATATAGAACATATACTCAAGAAATAGTTGTCAAATGAAGAAATAATGAAACTTTATAAATAATTTATATGTAATTACTATTTTTATTCTGAATGTATAGATTAGAAAATGGAGTGTCATTGTCACAGAGATACACTGTCACTTGCCAAATGCCATTCCTCTTGTAAGTTATAACAATCGGATTCACACCCTGTCTGCCTGACTTACAGACTGTACTTTCAAACAGTACAGTATACCTCTTATTTTGAAATATTGTATTATTCGATGAAGTGGAACAGTGTAAGAGAGAGTCTTCTGTTTTGAAATTTTAGTGTAATATAGTAGAAGTCCTCTTGGAAGTCAAAACTGTCACCACTTTTGATATTATATGTACTTTAAGAAAAATGATGCAAGTACTCTGATCCAACTTTGGAGTTTTTCAGGTTCTGAAAAAGATACAAAATTTGAATTTAAAAACTTACTAGTAAACAGCTAGTACTATCATTTAGGGCTCTTGGAGAGTTATTGTCCAGAAAGGGTGATAGACTACATTTAGGCAAGTTATTTGGTTTTTATATTTGTATCCCAGTCACCAATCAGGTCAGTATGATTAGCTCAAGATGATATACTTCCTCTGTGGAGAAAAATATCATTTAGAGCCTCTGTATTTTTCATTTTCAGTGCCTTTCATTCAGTAAAAGATCAGCCAAAATATTAAGAAAATACAGCCATGAAAAAATCAGATAATAGAAACACACTTAGGAATGATAGAGTTATTATCATTCTCAAATATGGACATTAAGTTAATAGTGATTAACATGTCTAAGAAAGTAGATAACAAGAATAATTTGCCAGTGAACAGTGAATTATGAAAACAATCAACTGGAAATTCTATTTCTGACAAATGCAATGACTGAAATTTAAAAAGCAGTATATGGTAACAGCTAAATTAGAAAAGAAGATTGATAGAGTAGAAGATAGGTCGTTAGAAAATATTCAGGCTGAATCACATAGATGAAAGCCATGGCAAATGCAAGAGGGAAGAGGAGAGAAGGATATCAGGGCAGGCTGCTGCTGCTCCTGCTAAGTTGCTTCTGTCGTGTCCGATTCTGTGTGACCCCGTAGACGGCCAGCCCTCCAGGCTCCTCCATCCCTGGGATTCTCCAGGCAAGAATAGTGGAGTGGGTTGCCATTGCCTTCTTCAATGCATGCTAAGTCGCTTCAGTTGTGTCCGACTCTGTGTGACCCCTCGGACAGCAGCCCACCAGGCTCCTCTGTCCACAGGATTCTCTAGGCAAGAATACTGGAGTGGGTTGCCATTTCCTTCTCCAATCAGGGCAGGAGCAATATCCAAAGTAAATGACAAAGTTTATACTGACAGTTTATATATTTCTGAAGAATATTGGAACCCAAGAAGGATACATTCAAGGAAGAATACATCTAGACATATTATGGAAAAAGTACTGAAAACCAAAGAAAAAGAAAAAACAAAAAAGTCACAAGCCGCCAGACCAAAAAAAAAAAAGACAGCTTTTTGAAAGAGTCATAATAATCTGGACATCAGATTCCTCAACATAAGAAGAATAAACCTGGATAACTTTTGATGAATACTTTGTAAAGCTACAGCAAGTAACAATATGTAAAAGATGCAGAAAAAGATAAATAGATAAATAAACTGAGGAAACAGTCTAGTAACATAAGAAAGTCCTATACACATATAATCCCTTGATTTATGACAGAATTGTCATTACTGTGCACTTGGAGAAAATAATCTCTCCAATAAATAGAGTAAATTGGATATCCATTTGGGCATTTGAAAAAATAAAATGTTACATATGAATTCCACATTAAATGTGAAATATGAAACTATAAACTTCCAGAAGAAAATGTAGAAGAATGTTTTTATGGGTAGGGATAATCAAGAATTTCTTTAAAATGCATAGAAACTTTAGAAAGTTGATAAGTTATACTCTACATTAATGGGGCTTCCCTGATGGCTCAGCAGTAAAGAATCCACCTGCAATGCAGGAGACACAGGAGACCCAGGTTCAATCCCTGTGTTAGGAAGATCCCCTGAAGGAGGAAATGGTAACTCACTCCAATATTCATGCCTGAAAAATCCAATGAACAGAGGAGCCTGGCAGGCTATAGTCCAAAGAGTTTCAGAGTTAGTCATGACTGAGTGACCAAGCATGCACACATGCACTATACATTAATATTAACAAATGTCTGATTTGTCAAATGACACTGCTATGAATGAAACATGTCTCTGAGTGAGAGAAGATAATTACAATATATATATCCAAAATAACTTACATTCAAATTTACAATAAATGAATGAAGGTTCAGACAAAGTGACAGACAAAAAACCTGAATTAAGTATTTCACACACACACACACACACACATGTACAAGGATATCTGTGTATGTATCTCTATATCAATATCTTTGTCAGGGGCGTGCAAATAAAATGACAAGATACCATTATTCACACAAAAGTGGCTGCTGTGGCCTCAGTATTTGTGTTTCCCACTTAATTCATAGGTTGAAATCCTAACCTTCAAAGGTGGTGGTATTAGTAGGGAGGGCCTTAGGTCAAGGGGGTGGAACTGTCAGGAATGGGAGTAGTTGTCTTTTAAGAGAGATCCTACAGAGCTCTGGAGCACCTTCTATGAGATTAGGGAACAATGAGAAGGGTGCTGGCTATGAACCAAGAAAGGGTTCCTCCCTTGACCTTACTTGACCATACTGGTACTTTGATCTTGGACTTCGCAGTCTGTAGAACTGTGAACAATAAATTTTTGTGGTTTATAAGCTATCTAGTCTGAGGTACTTTGTTCTAGCCACCCAGACAAAGACAATGGTATCTGGTCCCATCACTTCATGGGAAATAGATGGGGAAACAGTGGAAATAGTGTCAAACTTAATTTTTTGGGGCTCCAAAATCCCCTCAGGTGGTGATTGCAGCCATGAAATTAAAAGACGCTTACTCTTTGGAAGGAAAGTTATGACCAACCTAGATAGCATATTCAAAAGCACAGACATTAGTTTGCCAACAAAGTTCCGTCTAGTCAAGGCTATGGTTTTTCCAGTAGTCATGTATGGATGTGAGAGTTGGACTGTGAAGAAAGCTGAGTGCTGAAGAATTGATGCTTTTGAACTGTGTGGTGTTGGAGAAGACTCTTGAGAGTCCCTTGGACTGCAAGGAGATCCAACGAGTCCATTCTAAAGGAGATCAGCCCTGGGTGTTCTTTGGAAGGAATGATGCTAAAGCTGAAACTCCAGTACTCTGGCCACCTCATGTGAAGAGTTGACTCATTGGAAAAGACTCTGAAGCTGGGAGGTATTGGGGGCAGGAGGAGAAGGGGACGCCAGAGGATGAGATGGCTGGATGGCATCATCGACTCAATGGAGGTGAGTGTGAATGAACTCCGGGAGTTGGTGATGGACAGGGAGGCCTGGCGTGCTGCAATTCACGGGGTTGCGAAGAGTTGGACCCGACTGAGCGACTGAACTGAACTGAAGGTTAAAATGTTTTGCTTGGGTTATTGGGAGCTGAGTTTCTCATATATTGTTTTAATGAGGTAAATTGGAACAGTTACATTCGAAAATATTTACCTATATCAACAAAGCTGAATAAGCTCATAGTCTGTGACATAGCAATTCAACTTATAGCATGTACCTGACACAACATGTACATATATTCACTAAAATACATGTATAAGTTTCTTGATAGCATTATTCTTTGTGACCCCAAAGTACCTAACCCAGATAACCATCAGTGTTAGACTGGGTAAATTGTGATAGATTCATTCAGGGGATTATCATACAGTACCAAGAATGAACATTTCATTCCACATTTCAACAGATCTCAAAAACATGATATGTAAGAGAAGACAGACATAAAAGAGTGAATTCTTTATATTCCATTTATAAAAATTTCAAAACCTGGCACAACATATCTATAGTTATCAGACTTAGAATAGTAGTTTGTTTTGGAAAAGTATAGTAAGTGAAAACGGGTGCAAAGGGACTTCTGGTAATATTCTATCCTACTTGGTCCTGGTTTCATCACAGTTAATTTTGTAAAAAAAAAAATGCCATTCATAAATACACTTATTATTTGCCTATATATTTTATACATTAAATACTTTAATATAAAATTTCTCATTTTTTACATTTAATGATTAAAAGTGGTACATTCTGTTCCATAGAAAACTCTGCTATGCAATTTATGGAGTTATTTCAAAATATATATTAAAAAGTAGTCTGAGATCCTGGATCATCTATCATTATTCTGAATTCTTTTTTCTGGAAGCAGGCCTGTCTCTACTTGTGTTTCTGGGGCTTTATGTTGTTCCTTCATCTGGGACATAATCCTGTTTCTTTTCATTTCGGTTAGGTTTTTGTGACTGTCGTTTCTGTTCTGGAGGCTGTGGGATTGTAGCTCCTGTTTTTTCTCCCTGCCTGTGGTGGATGAGGATAAGAGGCTTGTGAAAGCTTCCTGATGAGAGGGTCTTGGTGTGGGGAAAGCTGGGTCTTACTCTGGTGGGCAGGGCCATGCTCAGTAAATCTTTAATCCAATTGTCTGCTATAGAGTGTCTGCTCCCTCCCTGTTAGTTGTTTGACCTGAGGCAACCCAGTCCTGGAGTCTACAGCCTCTATGGTAGGGCTAAGCTCCAAGAAGGTTCATGCCAACACATGCCTCTCAGGACTACTGCTGCCAGCATGATACATGCACCCCAATGTTTACTGCAGCACTATTTAAAATAACCAATACATAGAAACAAACTAAATGTCCATCGACTGAGGAATGGATAGAGATGTGTTACATAAATATAAAGGAATATTGTGCTGTGCTCACTTAGTCATATCCAACTCTGTACGACTCCATGGACTGTAGCCCGCCAGGCTCCTCTGTCCATGGGGATTCTCCAGGCAAGTATAGTGGAGTGGATTGCCATACCCTCCTCCAGGGGAATCTTCCCAACCCAGGGATCAAACTCAGGTCTCCTGAATTGTAGGCAGATTCTTTGCCATCTGAGCCACCAGGGAAGCCCACAGTGGAATGTTACTGAGCCATTAAAAATAATGAAACAATGCCATTTGCAGCAACATGGATGGACCTAGAGAGTGTCATACTGGTAAAGTAAGTCAGACAGAGAAGGAGAAGTATTGTATGACATCCTTATATATGGAATCATAAAAAGAAATGATACAGATGCACTTAGAAAACAGAGACTCAGGGACAAAAAATTAGTTACGATTGCCAGGGGAAAGGGATTGTTAGGAAGTTTGGGAAGGCCATGTACACACTGCTGTATTTGAAATGGATACCTAAAAAGGAACTCTATTAATTTTAAGGGGTTTCCTAGTGGCTTAGAATAGTAAAGGATCTGCCTGTAGCACAGGAGACCTGGGTTCAGTCCCTGGATCAGAAATATCCCCTGGAGAAGGGAATGGAAACCCACTCCAGTATGCTTGCCTGGAGAATCCCGTGGATAGAGGAGCCTGGTGGGCTACAGTCCATGGGGTTGCAAAGAGTCAGAAACACATGGAGGCTAAAAAAAAATATGTTACTGGATCACTTAAGAATTAAAGTATCCAACTCTTTGCGACTGTTTACAAAGAGGAAAAGAAGTTACACGTTTTCTAAATTAATGCTCTTTGTATTGTGTGTAACTATTTTTTAAAATGATATAAGACTGCTGTCAGTTGTACCTCAGGAATGCTTTTCTCAAGGGCTTGGGAACCAGCCCTTTGAAAAATCATCATAAGGAAGATAGTACCCCTTTCACCTAGTTTCTATGGGGGGATAGAAGCCTAACTTCACCAGGTCACCTGGCTCCAAAACTACCTCCTGTCATAAAGATGTGAAAAGTTTATTTTTTTGTTAAAGCTGTTAGCATACCACTCAAGTAAGGATGAACTATGTGTGACAAACAATGTTATCAAATTCTCTTAGTTGAGGGCTAGGTATTGTTTATCTTAAAAACATGTATATAATGAGTTGTACCTTATCAGCTATATAAAAGGGTAACACTTCTTTCTGTATTTGCAATCTCTTAGCAGATTGCCTGTGGTGCATATCACAGTCTGGTTTAAATCTAATTCAGTTATAAGGTTGTTTTCTTTCTCTTATACCTTTGTAAAAGGTTTTCTGGGTTGGTAGAATATTTTGTTCTCAATTATCTTTCTCCAACCACACACATGTATAAGGTAAGTGTATGTTAATATGTACATATACATATATAGCATCCATATATATTTAAAGTACCTTCAATTCAGATGCTTAGTTGTGCCGGACACTTTGTGATCCCATGGACTGAAGCACACCAGGCCTCCCTGTCCATCACGAAATCTGGGAGCTTCCTCAAATTTATATCCATTGAGTCAGTGATGTCATTGAACCATTTCATCCCCTGTCATACCCTTCTCCTCCTGTCTTCAATCTTTCCCAGCATCAGGGTCTTTTCCAAAGAGCCAGTGCTTTGTATCAGGTGGCCAAAGTTTTGGAGCTTCTGTTTCAGCATCAGTCCTTCAATGAATATTCAGGACTTATTTCCTTTAGGATTGACTAGTTTGCTCTTCTTGCTGTCCAGGGAACTCTCAAGAGTCTTCTCCAACACCACAGTTCAAAAGTACAGTTCTTTGGCACTCAGCTTTCTTTATGGTCCACCTCTCATATCCATACATGACTACTTGAAAAAACATAGCTTTGACTATACAGATCATTTTTAATAAGTAATGTCTCTGCTTTTTAATATGCTGTCTACGTTGGTCATAGTTTTTCTTCCAAGGAGCAAGTGTCTTTTAATTTCATGGCTGCAGTCACCATCTGTAGTATTTTGGAGCTCAAGAAAATAAAATATGTCACTATTTCCTTTGTTTTCTTATCTATTTGCCATGAAGTGAAGGGACTGGACAGTATGGTCTTCATTTTTTGAATGTTGAGATTTAGAACAGCTTTTTCACTCTCCTCTTTCACTTTCTTCAAGAGGCTCTTTAGTTCCTCTTCACTTTCTGCCATAAGGGTGGTGTCTTCTGCATATCTGAGCTTATTGATGTTTCTCCCTGCAATCTTAATTCCAGCTTGTGCTTCATCCAGTCCAGCATTTCGCTTCATGTACTCTGCATATAAGTTAATAAGGAAGGTAACAATATACAGCTTTGACATACTCCTTTCCCAGTTTGGAAGCAATCAATTGTTCCACATCTGGTTCTAACTGTTGTTTCTTGACATGCATACAAGTTTCTCAGGAGGTAGATAAGGTGGTCTGGTATTCCCATTTCTTTTAGAATTTTCCATAGTTTTTTGTGAGCCACACAGTCAAAGACTTTGGCATAGTCAATGAATCAGAAGTAGATGTCTTTCTTGAATTCTCTTGCTTTTTCTATGATCCAACGGATGTTGGCCGTTTGATCTCTGGTTCCTCTGCAATTTCTGGTTCCTCTGCCTTTTCTAAATCCAGCTTGAATATCTGGAAGTTCAAGGTTCACATAGTGTTGAAGCCTGGCTTGGAGAATTTTGAGCATGACTTTGCTAGTGTGTGAGATGAGTGAAATTGTTTGGTTGTTTGAACATTTTTGGCATTGCCTTTCTTTGGGTTTGGAATGCAAACTTACTTTTCCAGTCCTGTGTCCACTGCTGAGTTTTCCAAATTTGCTGGCATATTGAGTGCAGCTCTTTTACAGCATCGTCTTTGAGGATTTGAAGTAGCTCAGCTGGAATTTCATCACCTCCACTAGCTTTGTTCATAGTGATACTTCTAAAGCCCACTTGACTTCTTACTCCAGAATGTTTGGCTCTAGGTGAGTCACATCACATCATCACAATTAACTGGGTCATTAAGATCCACAGGAAGAGAATATTATAATGAGCTTTGGAAATAATAAAAGGAGTTCAGCTCAACAAAAGTAGAGTTAATGTTGACACTGGGGAGGAGAAAATGAACCAGGGTTAATTTTAAGGGTGATAATGGCATGTGTTTTACTATGAAATCTACTCATATCAAGTGATTTGTAGACCCAAACACTCCTGGCATCATTATAACACATTAATCCTTATGGTTAAAAAGTGGTGAATAAATGTGATGACTTATAATCAGTCTGTTAAACCTACTGCCCAGTGTGATATATACCACTGATATATTTTTTTTACCAAATCAAAAAAAAAAAAAAATGTGGGGAAGGTATAGAGCTGTAATATATGAAGAACAGCACTAGTGGCCAGAGTAGTGTTGCAAAATTTCATCTTCCTAAACCAGAAAATGCAGATGAGCCAATGATTATTAGGCCTCTAATTATTGGGCTTTGAGAGTACTAAAGTCATTGAATGAGCTTATGATCACAGCATTTTAAAAATAGTCTTATTACATACTAAAGTGCATCATCCAATCTAAAGTTAAATTTTAATTTCTCATTAAATTCAAAATGTTAACTGACCTTCTTTTTCCATTCTCCCCACAAACCCCAGTCAGTGCTCACATGCCTAGTAGGTAGCTCTTTGAAAGCCATGGTATGATCTATTCTTTCACTCACCACTTACTGCCTCCATGACCTAACTATCATCTGTTGATTTCACCTACTTAGGATTGAACAGAGTGGAGAGATTTCTGAACCAGGACAAGAGTGTATTAATTTAGCTTTTTAAATTTGAATTTCTCTCAAGGCTGAGTCAAATGCACTTTTCAAATGCTTGCTCTTTTGGGGAACATATAGTTGGTTCTCTCAGAGACAATTAAGGAAGATCCCTGTGGGCCTTCTGACCATCTTCTCACAAAAGCAATATGTTCTCCAAGTCACTTTTGTCATATGTCTTCAGGTTTGACACAGTAGTCATCTTCCTCTCCCTGCTGATATCTCCTTATCCAGAAGATTGTTCTTTTGAGCAGTATTTTTTTGTGACTACTCAAACTCAGTTATCTTTTATGGCATAGAATTGGAGAGTGGAAATTCATGCAGCCTTGCTCAATATCTCAAAACGCAGCTAATTCTTTTTTTTCTTTTTCCAGTTTTCTTGCTACTTAGGCATATTCGTGTCAGCCTCTGCCTTCAGATTTCATCAGTAACTTTCCACTCTCTGTGACACACCATCAAACATCAGAGGTTTCTTGTTAATTCTCTCAAGAATCCCTCTCACTCTCTATTCCAATAGTTAAATGGCCTGTGTATCTCTGCCATTAATTAAACATTCAAGTAGATAGTGAGATGTTTATTTCTCTTCTTGAAAACCACTAGAATCTCTATGACTGCTTCTTTGAGTACCCTTTCAATTGACTTGAATATATCAGTTCAGTGACAGGAGATACAATCTTCTATCCTCCATAATTAATAGAGAGAGGGTAAAAAACATAACAGAGTAGTTATGAGTTTAGAAATTCCTTTTAAAAAGTTTTTCCTCTGCTGAGTTTCTAGTCTTCTCTCATATAAGCTATTAAGGGTGATGATCACTGGATCATTTTGCTAACTCTCAGTAAGTGCTTTGAATATGTGACTAGAAAGAGAATATGGTCTCTTTCATGATGTCTCTTGTGTAATATGGAGACATATATAATTAATCATCTCTGACTTTGTGCCTTTCACTGAAATTCTTAGAGAATAGGAGAAGTTCCATTTTATATCCCATTCCATTTGAAAGAGACATAGCGCAGACAAGAAGTGTCTATTATACCAGGAATCTCCATCCTCAGGGAGAAAGTTAAGACATCAAAACACCTCATCTTACAACAGGAAGAAGGATTTAAAGGAAGAGGGGCCTTGATCTAAATATACCATTTTCTTTTGTAATTAATCTGTGTTTGTTGCTCAGTTGTGTCTGACTCTGAGGCCCCATGAACTGTCGCCCACCAGGCTCCTCTGTCCATGGGGATTCTCCAGGCAAGAATACTGGAGTGGGTTTCCATGTGCTCCAGGGGATCTTCCCAACCCAGGGATCCAACCCAGTTCTCCTGCATTGCAGGTAGATTCTCTACCATCTGAGTCACCAGGGAAGCCCAAGAATACTGGAGTGGGTAGCTTATCCCTTCTCCAGGGGATCTTCCCAACCCAGGAATTGATCCAGGGTCTCCTGCTTTGCAGGCAGATTCTTTCCCAGCTGAGCTACCAGAGAAGTCTACATATATGCATTATTATTAGATGATCTCAAAGTATTAGTAATTAAGCATCAAAAATCAATTCATTAGTACCAATAAATTACTTGCCTCTGAAACAATATAGATGCAGTTTTCAAGAACTATTATTCTGAACAGTGCTAGAAATAAAATGAAAATATTTACAACTCTTCTTCAAATTAAGCTGTTGAGATTAGGAAGAAAGTGAGATAATTCTTGAGAATACTTGCCACTTAAAGTAGGAATGATAAAGAATGTAATAAAAGTGACATGACCTCATGTCATCAAATGGTTTTCATTTTCAAGGGATATATTTTTATGTTTCTGTTTTCGTAGAACTGTCATGATCTCAGATAAATGGACATTAGAAATAATATAAATCCAAATGAAAATTGTTTTCAATTTTACATGGAGAGTAATCATTGGTTTATAAATCTTGACCCCATCTTTAACCAAGTAACAACTCAGGCACTCTGAACTTTTAATCCTCTTTGTGCTGTTTCAGTTGAGAATTCAAGTACATACATGGCCTTGCTTTGAAAATTGAAGGATAATAAAGCCATGAAGATGTAAGTCCTTTAAATACGTGAGATCAGTTCAGTTCTGTTCAGTTCAGTCACTGGTTCATGTCTGACTCTTTGTGACCACATGGACTGCAGCATGCCAGTCTTCCCTGTCCATCACCAACTTCCTGAGTTTACAAACTCATGTCCACTGAGTTGGTGAGGCTATCCAAGCATCTCATCCTCTGTCATCCCCTTCTCCTCCTGCCTTTGATTTTTCCCAGCATCAGAGTCTTTTCCAATGAGTCAGCTCATTGCATCAGATGGCCAAAGTATTGGAGTTTCAGCTTCAACATCAGTCCTTCCAATGAACATTCAGGACTGATTTCCTTTCGGATGGACTGATTGGATCTCCTTCCAGTCCAAGAGACTCTCAAGGGTCTTCTCCAACACCACAGTTCAAAAGCATCAATTCTTTGGAACTCTCTCACATTCATACATGACTACTGGAAAAACCATAGCCTTAATATGCTGTCTAGATTGGTCATAACTTTTCTTCCAAGGAGTAAGCGTCTTTTTATTTCATGGCTGCAGTCACCATCTGCAGTGATTTTGGAGCCCCCAAAAGTAAAGTCTGGCACTGTTTCCACTGTTTCCCCATCTATTTGCCATGAAGTGATGGTACTGGATTCCAGGATCTTCGTTTTCTGCATGTTGAGCTTTAAGCTAACTTCACTCTCCACTTTCACTTTCATCAAGAGGCTCTTTAGTTCTTCTTCACTTTCCGCCATAAGGGTGGTGTCATCTGCATATCTGAGGTTATTGATATTTCTCCTGGCAATCTTAATTCCAGCTTCTGCTTCTTCCAGCCCAGCATTTCTCATGATGTACTCTGTGTAGAAGTTAAATAAGGAGGGTGACAGTATACAGCCTTAACGTACTCCTTTCCTATTTGGAACCAGTCTGTTGTTCCATGTCCAGTTCTAACTGTTTCTTCCTGACCTGCATACAGGTTTCTCAAGAGGCAGGTCAGGTGGTCTGGTATTCCCATCTCTTTCAGAATTTTCCAGTTTATTGTGATCCACACAGTCAAAGGCTTTGGCATAGTCAGTAAAGCAGAAATATAAGTTTTTCTGTAACTCTTTCTTTATTTGATGATCCAGCGGATGTTGACAATTTGATCTCTGGTTCCTCTGCCTTTTCTAAAACCAGCTTAAACATCTGGAAGTTCACGGTTCACATACTGTTGAAGCCTGGCTTGGAGAATTTTGAGCATTACTTTGCTAGTGTGTGAGATGAGTGCAATTGTGCAGTAGTTTGAGCATTCTTTGGCATTACCTTTATTAGGGATTGGAATGAAAACTGATCTTTTCCAGTCCTTTGGACACTTCCAAGTTTTCCAAATTTGCTGGCATATTGAGTGTAGCACTTTCACAGCATCATGTGAGTGAAAGTGAATTTCCTTAGTCCTCTTTGTGAGCCCGTGGACTGTAGTCTACCACACTCCTCTGTCCATGGGGTTCTCCAGGCAAGAATACTGAAGTGGGTTGCCATTTCCTTCTCCAGGGGATCTTCCTGATCCCGGGATGGAACCCAGGTCTCCTGCATTGTGGGCAGATGCTTTTCCTCTGAGCCACCAGGAAGCATCATATGTGAGATAAAATACTTCTTTTATCATACTGTGTTTTCACAGGTAGCTTTTATTTTTTCATGGGGTTATCATACACTTTATATACTTTTATAATCATGGTGTACTTAACTCTTTACTACTAACTCACTGAGAATCCAAAATATTTTATACACAGTAGATAGCCCTGTCTCTTCCTTAAAGATATTTTTTTTTTCAGTTTTCCTGTCACCTACAAAAAATGTATTTTGAAAAAAAATCAGTTTTCTCATTTGCTCCTTCTGTAAAGTTGATGTAGTGATCGATTCTTCTATTTACAGAGGTGTAAGAATTACTTGGCCCAGAGTCAACAACTTAGAAGAGAAAAGGAGACAACTGTCTGCATTTAATTTGAATTTACTATAAAACTGTATATTATTCTATACACCTTATATAGAATATATAATAAATATTTACTTCCATAGCAATAGAACCTCATCATACTATCCAAATGGCTCATACATATGAACTGTTGTAATAGTAAATTGGATATAATGACTTTAACTTTCACTTTAGAATCTCTTACTTTCCTCCCATTTTCATTATTTTTATAGCTTATTCACAAGTTCCTATTAGCATTTCCATTCTCCACACTTGTGTTAGTGAATTCATAGTCCAACTACTTCTTTATTTTACACTAATTTTAGGTTTTTCTTTACAGAAATATAGTTTGCAACTAATATACTTTAATTTGGCTACAATAAACCCTAAGTGTTAAAAAGAATAGCTGAGTCTTTATTTTATGGTTCCATGCTCCCAATTTGTGCTCTTAGAACTTCTGAGCTGCTTAGATTTTACAGGTCGTTAACACCATCATGAGAGCACCTGCCACCAGCTATATCAGAGAGACATTTAATTAGTCAGAGATACTGAGGTTTTAAAGCTGTCTAGTATACAATTCTGTGACTACTTGGAATTATTTTTATAGGAAATATTTCTTTTGTAGATTTGTAGAACAATTATGGACACAAAGTTAATTGTTAAAGTAGAGAAAATGTCATAGAAAATAATTGATTATTGTTTCCATAGAAACTATCATATATTGCATTGAATTTTCTGTAACATTATGAAGTTTATATTATCTGGTTGGAAGGTATATCGATTTTAGTAATTCACTCTCTACCTTTTGAAATATTCTCATTGTTTCTGTGTGTACTGAATTTATTTTACAGTGCTTTCTTGATCTGTACCCTTCAAACTTTTAACAAAATCTCTGCCCTATGAACAGGTTTGCACTTTGGCAGCTTGCATTATGAAATTTGTCCCCTGTAACAGTTGACTTTGGACCAATCCCAAACTTTCCATATATTTAGAATTTAAAAAGAGCAATTTCAGTTAGTCTCTCTTATGCACGTAAACTTGTTAAGTGTGGAAAAACTTGGCTGAGATTACTGATTTGGCTGTGAGAATGCTAAAATCCAGAATAATCCTTGTGTCAGTGGAGCAAAATGACACACATATGTGGAGAAATGCAAAGCAAAGATAACATGTGACCCAGAATTAAAGGAGAGCAATCTCATTTTCTGATTTGAGTACCTAATTCCTGTTCCTAGGGAGATTTAACTCTGCTTCATGTCACTGAGTTTCATGTAGATAAGCTAACACACTGACAATAAATTATCTCCCCTTACTATTTTCTAAAGTTATTTGGAGTGAATTTCTAATATTTTCATTCAGAAGAGCTTTGACTATACCCTCATGACTCAACGTGGAATGGCCAGTTTATTAACCAATGTCAGTATCAGAAAGAATAGAATACTTGTAAAAACAAGGGCAGGGTTTATTGAAAATTATAGAATATTAGCACTGAAATATACTCAGACAGCATTTAATGAAGCTATCTCATTTTCCTTCTCCTCACAAACAGGGATACTTAATCACAGAGGTACTATACCCACATTTATTTTTTCTTTCTTTGTGAAATTTTTATTTCACCATGCCTAAAGATTAGTATTTAACAATGTTTATAAAAATATATATATATATATTATTTACTTACTTTGAGGATGCATAGAAATAATCAATTTTGTCTTGGTTGCTAAATTGCTTCATTCATATCTGACTCTTTGCCACCTTATGGACTGTAGCCTGGCAGTCTTCTCTGTCCATGATATTCTCCAGGCAAGAATACTAGAGTAGGTTGCTGTGCCCCCTCCAGGGATCTTCCCGACCTAGGGATCAAACCTGCATTGTCAGGTGGGTTCCTTACCACTAATGCCACTGTATTAGTTATATAACGAAATTACAGTTTGACTTTATGTGTGTTATTTGCCTCTTCTGAATAACTACTGTCTTATTTATAAAGTGAAAGTATGTATTAACATAATTTCACCATCTGGAGAAGGTAAGGACAATGAAGGTCACATGTCAGGGGGTAATGTGTCATATGATTACATAGATAAGACCAATGGAGTGATGGAAGGAGAGTAGAAATGATACTCAACTGTGGATGTGGGATGTGTCTTGTGGTAAATGTAAAGTCCAATGATGTAAAGAGCAATATTTCATATGAACCTGTATTAGGTCCATGAATCAAGGTAAATTGGATGTGGTCAAGAAGGAGATGGCAAGAGTAAACATCAAAATCTTAGGCATCAGTGAACTAAAATGAATGGAAATAGGTGAATTTAATTCACATGACCATTATATCTACTACTGTGGGTAAGAATCCCTTCAAAGAAATGGAGTACCCTTGATAGTCAACAAAAGAGTCTGAAATACAGTACTTGGGTGCAACCTCAAAAATGACAGAATGATCTTGGGTCATTTCCAAGGCAAAACATTGATCATCACAGGAATCCAAGTGTATGCCTCTATCACTGATACCAAAGAAGCTGAAGTTGACTGGTTCTATGAAGACCTACAATACCTTCAAGAACTAACACCCAAAAAGAATGTTATTTTTATCATAGGGGATTGGAATGAAAAAAATAGGAAGTCAAGAGATACCTGAAGTAACAGGCAAGTTTGACCTTGAGTACAAAATGAAGCAGGGCAAAGGCTAACAGACTAGTATCAAGAGAACATGCTGGTCATAATGAACACCCTTTTCTAACAACCCAAGAGATTACTCTACATATGGATATCACCAAATGGTTAATACCAAAGCCAGATTAATTATGTTCTTTGCAACCAGAGATGGAGAAGCTCTGTACAGTCATCAAAAACACAACCTGCAGCTGACAGTGGCTCAGATCAAGAATTCTTTATTGTAAAATTCAGGCTAAAATTGAAGAAAGTAGGACAAACCACAAGACCATTCAGGTTTGACCTAAATCAAATCTCTTATGAATATAGAGTGCAGATGAAAAAAGATTCAAGGTATTAGATATGGTAGACACAGTGCCTGAGAACCATGGATAGAGGTTCATAACTTTGTACGGGAGGCAGGGACCAAAACCATCCGAAAGAAAAATAACTGAAAGAGGGCAAAATGGTTGTCTGAGGAGGGCTTACAAATAGCTGAGAAAAGAAGAGAAATGATAGGCAAAGGGGAAAGGGAAAGATACACCCATCTAAATGCAGAGCTCCAAAGAAGAGCAAGAAGAGATAATAAAGCCTTTCTTAAATGAACAATGCAAATAAATTGAGAAAAACAATAGAATGGGAAAGACTAGAGATCTTTTCAGTAAATTAGAGATACCAATTAAAAGACGCTTACTCCTTGAAAGGAAAGTTATGTCCAACCTAGATAGCATATTCAAAAGCAGAGACATTACTTTGCCAACAGAGGTCCGTCTAGTCAAGGCTATGGTTTTTCCTGTGGTCATGTATGGATGTGAGAGTTGGACTGTGAAGAAGGCTGAGCGCCGAAGAATTGATGCTTTTGAACTGTGGTGTTGGAGAAGACTCTTGAGAGTCCCTTGGACTGCAAGGAGATCCAAGCAGTCCATTCTGAAGGAGATCAGCCCTGGGATTTCTTTGGAAGGAATGATGCTAAAGCTGAAAGTCCAGTACTTTGGCCACCTCATGTGAAAAGTTTACTCATTGGCAAAGACCCTGATGCTGGGAGGGATTGGGGGCAGGAGGAGAAGGGGACGACAGAGGATGAGATGGCTGGATGGCATCACTGACTCGATGGATGTGAGTGTGAGTGAACTCCTGGAGTTGGTGATGGACAGGGAGGCCTGGCGTGCTGCAATTCATGGAATCGCGAAGAGTTGGACACAACTGAGCGACTGAACTGAACTGAACTGAGGGAACATTTCATGCAAAGATGGGCACAATAAAGGACAGAAATTGTAAGGATCTAATAGAAGCAGAAGGGATTAAGAAGAGGTGACAAGGATACACAGAGGAACTATTTAAAAAAAAAAAAAAAAAGGTCTTAATGACCTGGATAACCAAGATGGTATGGTCACTCCCCTAGAGACAGACATCCTGGAATGTGAAATCAAGTGGTCCTTAGGAAGCATTACTTTGAACAAAGCTAGTTGTGGTGATAGAATTACACCTGAGCTATTTAAAATCCTAAAGATGATGCTTTTAAAGTGCTGAACCCAACATGTCAGCATGTTTGGAAACTTTAGCAGTGGCCATAGGACTGAAAAAAGATCAGTTTTCATTCCAATCCCAAAGAAGCATAATGCCAAATAATGTTCAAACTACTGGTACAATTACACTCATTTCACATGCTAGCCAAGTAATGTTCAAAATTCTTCAAGGTAAGGTTTAGCAATATATGAACCAAGAATTTCCATATATAGAAGCTGTGTTTAGGAAAGGCAGAGGAACCAGAGATCAAATTGCCAACATTTGTTGGATCATGGAGAAAGCTAGGGAATTCCAGAAAAAGCATCTACTGCTTAATTGACTATGCTAAATTCTTTAACTGTATGGATCCCAATGAACAATGGGAAATCTTAAAGAGATGGGAGTACCACACCACTCTATGTGGGTCAAGAAGCACCAGTTAGAACTGGATGTGGAACAACTGACTTGTTCAAAATTGGAAAGGTAGCACAAGAGTGTATATTGTCACCCTGCTTATTTAACTTATGTGTAAGGTATATCATATGAAGTGCTGGGATGCATTAATCACAAACTGGAATCAAGATTACTGGGAGAAATATCAACCTCAGATTTGCATATGATACCACTCTAAAGGCAGAAAGGGAAGAGGAACTAAAGAAACTCTTGATGAGCGTGAAAGAGGAGAGTGAAAAAGCTGGTTTGAAACTCAACATTCAAAAATCTAAGATCATGGCATCCGGTCCTATCACTTCATAGCAAATAGATGGACAAAAATTGGAAACAGTGGCAGATTTTATTTTCTTGGGCTCCAAAATCACTGCAAACAGTGAGTGCAGCCATGTAATTAAAGAAAAAAAGAATAAAACACACACATTTTGCCTGAAAGAAAATTATGCCAGGCCTAGGCAGTGTACTAAAAAGCAGAGACATCACTTTGCTGACAAAGGTCCATATAGTCAAAGCTATTATTTTTCTAGTAGTCATGTGTAGATGTGAGTTTTGGACCATAAAGAAGTTAGAGTGTCAAAGAATTGATGTTTTTTTAATTGTGGTGCTGGAGAAGAATCTTGAGAGTCCCTTGGACATCAAAGAGATCAAAGTAGTCAATCATAGGGAATTCAACCATGAGTATTAATTGGAAGACTGATGCTGAAGCTGTATTTGTAATACTTTGGCCCGGTGATGGGGAGACTGACTCATTGGAAAAGACCCTGATTCTGGGAAAGATTGAAGGCAATTGAGGAAGTCAGCAGCAAAGGATGATATTGTTAGATAGCATCACTGACTCAGTGGACATAAATTTGAGCGAACTCTGGGAGATAGTGGAGGACAGGAAAGCCTGGCATGCTGCATTCCATGGGTGGCAAAGAATTGGACACGACTTAATGACTGAACAATAACAGTGTTAAGCAGAGAAAGATG
Source organism: Bison bison bison (assembly GCF_000754665.1). Lineage (NCBI taxonomy): Eukaryota > Metazoa > Chordata > Mammalia > Artiodactyla > Bovidae > Bison > Bison bison. The sequence goes on along the minus strand of NW_011495049.1, from coordinate 11,057,684 downwards.
AGGTCGGTCTATATAAATTTTTTTGCTACTGCACAAAGTTTGCAGAACTCAGAGGCTTCCTTTCCCCTAAGCATCAGGTTTCCACACATGGCCCAGAGATGCTTAAATTGCTGATGATAGGGCCTAACCCGCTGAGCCAAAAAACCTGGAGAAGATATGAGTCACTGGTTGATATAACATGATATGATGGGAAATGTCACATTATTGACACCATCTGTGTATTTTATCACCTCGCATATATCTCTTGAATTATTAATCCAGGTATGAAGAAAGCGTTGTTTGTTTTTTTTTAATTTTCTCTTTTCTTTAAAGCATACTATATCATGAGAAGTAAAATTGGCACCCTCCAGAGAGTTTTCAAAGAGAAGTTATTTTGTGCAACTTCTTTCAGCCACTTCTCAAAGACAATTATATATTTTCTACTCTAATTTTCCTGTTTTCTAAAGGAGAATATGATGATTGAAATATTTTTATATTCAATCTACCTGCTCCCTCTGAAACATATTTTAACATGGTATTACACTCAGTGTATGTTCTAATCCCTGTCCTTGGCAAGTTTTATATGCACCCAACCAGCTTGCAATCTAGATTGCTGGGAGAAATATCAATAATCTCAGATATGTACATGACACCACCCTTATGGCAGAAAGTGAAGAGGAACTGAAGAGCATCTTGATGAAAGTGAAAAGGCTAGCTTAAAACTCAGAATTCAAAAAATGAAGATCATGGTATCTGGTCCCATCACTCCATGGCAAATAGATGGAGAAATAATGGAAACAGTGACAGACTTTATTTTCTTGGGCTCCAGAATCAATGCAGATGGTGACTGCAGTCACGAAATAAAAAGATGCTTCTTCCTTGGAAGAAAAGCTATGACCAACCTAGACAGCATATTAAAAAGTAGAGACATTACTTTGCCAACAAAGTTTCTTCTAGTCAAAGCTATGGTTTTTCCAGTAGTCATGCACAGATGTGAGAGTTGGACTATAAAGAAAGCTGAGCACTGGAGAATTGGATAATTTTGAACTGTGGTGTTGAATCAGATTCTTGAGAATCCCTTGGACTCCAAGGAGATCCAACCAGTCTATCCTAAAGAAGATCAGTCCTGGGTGTTCATTGGAAGGACTGATGTTGAAGCTGAAACTCCAAAACTTTGGCCACCTGATGTGAAGACCTGACTCATCTGAAAAGACCCTGATGCTGGGAAAGATTGAAGGCCGGAGGAAAAGACGATGACAGAGGATAAGATGGTTGGATGACATCACCGACTCAATGGACATGAGTTTGAGCAAGTTCCAGGAGTTGGGGATGGATATGGAAGTCTGGCATGCTGCAGTCCTTGGGGTCGCAATGAGTCGGACATGACTGAGCGCTTAAATTGAACTGAACGATTTTGTCTACCACCAATTTAAATTTTTGGACAGTCTAATCTGGGTCAGATTTCTTTCTTAGTCCTGAGTTCAGTGAAGCTTCAGGCCTAGATGACTCTTGTCAAATCCTTTATATCCCTAGCAAAACCAGACTTTCCTCCCTGTGCCTCAAATTCATCTGATTCAGTCTTGAGGTAAATTCAGACTGGGACTTCTTTCTTGGCAAAGATGGAGAATGGGAAATGAATATCTTCTTCCATCTAGAGATAATAGAAAGTTCAACAAAATGTACAAGGCAGCAGACATTGCATTATGAAGGTAAGTCATTTTTGGGAGATAGGGAATAAAATCTACAAGACTTCCAATTGTCACTGCTTCCTAATGGGAGAGAGTTTGGAGAATATGGTATAAGGATGGGGAACCCTGAGAGAGTGAAAAATTTCCTGATTTGAAGAGATGGAGCTGAGGGTCTAGAGAGACTAAGGATAGAATTCTTAAGGCAAAGCATTAGAAAGAAGAGAGCAATGTGAAGACAGAATATATTTGAGCCCAGGCAAGGAACTATCTAAAAGGATTAGAGGTGACAGGGACAGGTATTTTCTTCAGGCCTGAAATAAATCATAATCCTCCTAGTGAGAGTAGAAGACTCCACAATTCACCATACATGCAATGTAGGACTTTACATTCATAGTGGGATAAAAGTAACCCTAGATCACATTTAATATTCTCTCAACTTTACTGAATTCTCCTGCATTGTATGCTAGTCCTATCTAATAAAACTTAGAGTAAGAACCAAAATAATCAAACTACTTACAGGTAACTTAAATACTTTTCAGAAGAAAGTTTGAGACTATGAATGGTGATTAAAAAAAAAAAAAAAGTGTTCAGAACATAAAAAAGTAAAATTCACAATGTTTGACATCAAACCTTTGAATTTTAATAGATTGCAGGAAAATACAAATTATGAGGAGCAAAATCAATCAATTAAAACTGAGTCAAGTAATATAGATGATAGGATTAGTTACTAAGACATTAAAAAAGTTATTATAACTGTATTGCACATGTACAAAAAGAGGAAATAATATTTTAAGTGTGGACATGGAATATATTTTAAAAGGTATAAATATAATTTTTAAAGAAAAACTGTAATATCTGAGATGTTAAATACCATTAATGACATAAACAGCAGATTAGATCACCAAAGAAAAGAATAGTGGAAGACATTATGGAAATTACTCAAAGTAAAACACAAATATAGGAGACAAATGACAAAAGTAAATGAGCAGAACATATGTGAGGTGTGAGATAATTCCAAACAATATAATGTTATTGGAGTCCCCAATAGTAGGAAATTAAAAAATTGTTTGAAGAAATAATGATTTAGCATTTCCTGATTAAATCCATAAAACTACGTACATATTCAAGCAGACTGACAGACCATAGCTACAAAAAACATGAATAAATGACCATCAGGCCAAATCAATTACTTAATAATAAGAATGAGAAAAATCATAAAGTCACCCTTTAAAATGGCATTATATACAGAAAAACAAAGATAAGGACAGCAGTTACTTTGTGGGCAGAAGCTGCCCAAATCAGAAGGCTCTGGTGAGAGACTTCTTTAAAGAAGTAAAAATAAAAAGGAATGCTCCTTTAATATATACCAAGCAAAATATTTTTCGAAATGAAGGTTAAATAAAACCTATCCAGACACATAAAAGTTGAAAGATTAATTATCAGCGTGCTTATACTACAAGCTCATACCTAATATTTTAGTAAGTAGTACATCAAGCAGAATAAAAATTACACCAAATGGCAGTAGAACAAAATCTTAAAACTTTTCAATTTATTAAAAAAAAAAGGTAAAAATTGACAAAGGGCAAAGAAAGATGAGACAGAGAAAATGAATAGCAGCATGGTAGACTTAAACCAAAGTATATCAGTAATCAATGTAAAAGATCTACACTTCAATAGAGATTGCTACATTTTATTTAAAAAACAATAACTATATGCTACCTACCAGATTTCCATTTTAAATATAAAAAGTAAAATAGGTTATCATAAAAAAAATGTAAAAAGCTATACAACGTGAAAGTGAAAGTCACTCAGTCATGTCTGACTCTTTAGGATCCTATGGACTAGACAGTCCACGGAATTCTCCAGGCCAGAATACTGGAGTGGGTAGCTGTTCCATTCTCCAGGGAATCTTCCCAACTCAGGGATCAAACCCAGATCTCTGACATTGTAGGTAGATTCTTTACCAACTGAGCCACCAGGGAAGCCCCAGTTTAAAAAGCTATACAGTTTAACACTAAATAAAAAGAATGTTGTAGTGGCTATTCTAATATAAAGTCGGTATCAGAGAAAATGATATTGTTAGGAATGATGAAGCTTATTTCATAATGATAAAGCAGTCAATTCATCAAGAAGACCTAATTATGTTAAGTGTTTATGGATCTAATAAAATAAGACAAAAATATAACTTCAAGGAGAAATAAGCAAGTAAATTAGTTCAAGATTTTAATATCTCTCAACTTTACTGAATTCATTTATTAGTTCTAACTTTTTTTTTGGTAGACTCTTTTGAACTTTCTATATATAATATCATGTTACCTGAAAATAGTTACAGATATACTTCGTCCTTTCCAATTTGGATACCTTTAATTTATTGTTCTTGTATAATTGCTCTGTCTAGGTCTTCTGATACTGTGTTGAGTAAAAATGGCAAGAATAAGCATCCTTGTCTTATTCCTTATTTTAGAAGAAAAGTTTTCGTATTTTCTCTATTGATCATGCTATTTGTTATGGGGTTAAAATATTTTTAATTAAATAGAAAGAAAATCACGACATAATAACATTTGTGTAATGATACTAAAGCAGTGTGTAGAAAATAAGGGAAATATGGGTTTCCCTGGTAGCTCAGCTGGTAAAGAAGAAGGAAATATATAGCACTTTGTATTTCTCATAGGCATGTCTAAGTAAATGTTGAAAAAGGTAATTTACTATAGAAATTTAGGAAAAGAAAGAAACTGAAGTCACTCAGTCGTGTCCAACTCTTTGTGATGCCATGGACTGTAGCCAGACAGAAGTTAGGAGTGTAACGTACTCTAAAATTTAGAATATGTTAAAAAAAAACAACTAACCTAGTCTCATATTTGGAAATATGTGGTTAGATTAGATGTGTATATTTATAGGACTTGATAAAATGGCTTAGAAAGCTTAGAAAAGGAGAGGTGATCCTATACCCAATATTTAGAGAATGGGTGAAGGAGAAGATTTAATTAATAAAGAGAACTGAGAAGTAGCAGACTCTAAATTAGGAGGCAGATAAGGAGAGGATTGTTTCTCGGATTTGAAAGGTAACATATTTCAAGGGGTAATAGAATAACACCTACTAAAAAATTCAAGAGAGATGAGGGGGGAAAAGCTGGCTAGGGGCTGTAGCTACAAAAAGATTGTTGAAGATTATGATCTAACAGTTTTGATGATGGAGCTGAGAAGGGTACTGAGCTTATGATGTATTCTAGAGTAAATGGTTACTGAGGAAGTACATATATCAGTTTTAAAAATTTTACAAAGTTTTGCTGTCAATGTTAAAAAAAAATCAAAATAGAGCATTAGCTTAATGGGGCAGGGGATCTCAGAAGGCTTTAGATAATGTTCTTACTGTCTACGATGGGTGTTCCTATATAATATGGTTTTTATACTGTTGAGAATTATCTACAAGGGCAGGAGATACAATGCAAAAAGGGAAAAGGTAAATAATTGTAAGGACTCAGTCTCAAAAATTCAACATGAAGTTAAATTGTCAACAGTGTTACAAATGTGAACTTTGAATCAGGAATATTTATTCCATTGTAACTAAGTAAAATATAAAGAATATGGATAATGATGTAGGTAATTAGTAAATTTGTAAAGGGGAAAGGAGGAAGTTTCTTTTTCTATATATTTTCAATGAATATGCATTAAAGCTGCCAAAGTGATGATAGAAATGATAGAGATATAAAACAAGATGAAAAGGTAAGGAGTAACTGACTCAGGGGAAGGAAAAGTTAATTTGTAGGTTATCCAGGCAGTTTTGAGTGCTGAACTGCTGTTTGCAGACATTATCTTAAAAGAATCTGAGATGTTGTTATTTTCCTTTTTTTTTTTTTTTTTTTGCTATTTTCAGGTAGTTCTTGTATTCAGGCTAAAAGAGGACATAGGTTTAACTAATCTTAAAATATTTCCAGATATCCAGTAGATCAAAGAGTTTTTCCACAGAACTGAGTATATGAATATGATCCAAAATTATAGTTGCCAGTGGAACAAGGAAGATGAGGAAAATTGATGGCTATAGTGGACAATGGTAGAGCCAATGAATAGAAAGTCTAACTTTGATGAAGAAGTCTTGGAGTTCAGAGTTTAGGACAGGAGGAGGAAACACAGAAGATGGTAGTAAGGTAAATGATTTGAGATGTAAAAGATAAAAGAAAAGGAATATCATGTGCCCATATGAGCAGGAAACTGAAAGAAGGAGCAGGTGAATAGGTCTGAAAACATGACTTGATAAACTGTCCTCATGGGTATTGAAATTCCAGAGAGTGATAACAAAAGTATAAAAGGCAATCAGTAATCCTCGATTGATGAAGTCATAAATCAACTTTTCATTGATAAATCAAAATGCTCCTAATGGATGAGAGACACAGAGCAGCATGAAAGTAATTAGCTGGAAGCAATATCTAGTAGTACTTGTCAGGATATGATTATTATTTTGGTCGGTTTTACTCTGAGTTTATGCCAGTATTTTTATTTTCTAAATATTCAGGTCATTTTGATTTTTCTCCTGTGACAAGTCAATACTGTTGCTTCATTTGAAAAGCCCAATTACTGCTTTGTTCTCTATTCCTAACTAGGTTCTAGGAAGGGTATATGTGTGGTATTATCTATGCAGCATATAATTATTTAGTACTTATTATGTGTTAGCAGTGTAATGATTAATGATGAATAATAAATCTTTAAAATAATTTTCACTCTCAAAGAAATTTAATGTCTTCAGATATTAAAAGTAAAGATAACTACATTGACCTTGATTTTTCTATTTCTTTAACCTCAGAAATATATTCAAAATAATAAAACATTATTATAGCCTGTTTTATGTAAGTTTTAATGTTCACTATTTTATGACCAGAGAAGAAAGTTATCAAGGATTTATACTCTTTTACTATAAAAGCTGTAAGAATTTATGTACTGAGTGATCAGAAATAAATTCACAAGGAATTAAAAAATGTAACAAATTTGTTTGGTTGAAACATATTTGTTTAGAATTATTGATATTATTTGACATGTAGCATATTTTCCAAATGCCAGGTGTGTACATGTGTATATAAGGTGTGAGGGAGGTGATTATAAATATAATCTAATGTGTTGTGGTTAGTATGCTAACTTTGTAGTTTTTGAAAAGTTTGATAGAATTTTTTTAATTAAAAACTGAAAGAATACATGAAAAATTAAAGAATAATTTTAAACTATCATTAAGAATACAGTTGGGTTTCGCAGGGGACTCAGTGGTAAAGAATCTACCTGCCAATGCAGGAGCTGCCGGAGATGGGGGTTTGATCCTTGAATTGAGAAGATCCCCTGGAGGAGGAAATGGCAAGCTGTTCCAGTATTCTTCCCTGGACAACTTCATGGGCAGAGGACCCTGGTGGGCTACAGTCCATGGGGTCACAAAGAGTAGGACACGATTGAGCAATAATATAACTACTATAACTAACTACTTTAGAATTGTCTGATGGGACAGTACCCTTATACAGAGAAAGAAAAATGATAATTTGAAAATAATTCAGTAATGGTAAGCATAATTATATTTATAATAAATATGTTAATGACATATAACCTACCCATGGAAAAATCCATGTGTATTTTTCCATGGATTTTGACAAAATGTGCACGCTTGTGTAACCACTATGCACATAAAGACACAGAACAGCATACAACCTAAGAAGCTACCATCATGACCCCTCTCGTCACTGTTTCTGCAGGAATAATTACTCTTTTGGTTTCTAATATGATAATATTGCCTGTTTGGAGAGTTGACACACATAGAATCATGTCTTTTGTGAATTGCTTTTTTTTGCCTCATATATTTTTTGTGAGATGCATCCAAGGATTTATGTGTAGGAAAAATTGATTCACTCTTGTTGCTGAATAGTACTCATTTGTTTGAATATATTAAATTTACTGTGTGACAAATTGTCAGTTCTATATTGTTCAACATTTTGGTTGTTCCAGTTTTTATGTCTTAAGCACATGCATTTCTCTTGGTGGATATTTGTATACACTTCTGTTGGTATAAAGAAAATGAAGAGGAACTAAGAAATCTTTCAATGAGAGTGAAGAGTCAAATAAAAAAGCTAGCTTAAAACTGAACATTAAAAAAAACCAAAAACTAAAATCATAGCATCTGATCCCATCACATCATGGCAAATAGAGGGGATAAAATAGAAACAGTGACAGATTTTATTTTCTTAGGCTTCAGAATCACTGTGGACAGTGACTAAACCATGAATCTAAAAGTTGCTTGCTCCTTGGAAGAGAAGTTATGGCAAACCTAGACAGTGTATTAAAAAGCAGAAATATCATTTTGCTGACAAATGTCTGTATAGTCGAAGCTATGGGTTTTCCAGTAGTCATGTATGGATATGAGAGTTGGACCATAAAGAAGGCTGAACATGACAGAATTGATGGTTTTGGATAGTGGTACTTGAGAAGACTCTTGAGGGTCCCTTGGACAGCAAAGAGATCAAATCAGTCAATCCTAAAGGAAATAAACCCTGAATTTTTATTAGAAGAACTGATGCTGAAGCTGAAACCCCAATACTTTAACCATCTGATGAGAAAAGCCGACTCATTTGAAAAGACCCTGATGCTGGGAAAAATTGAAGGCAAAAGGAGAAGGGGTGGGAGAGGATGAGATGATTGGATAGCATCACCAACTCAAAGAACATGAGTTGGAGCGAATTCCAGGAGATAGTAGAGGACAGAGGAGCCTGCAGTCCATGGTATCCCAAAGAGTTGGATCCTACTTAACAACTGAACAACAATAACAATGGAAATACCACTAGAAGTATAATGGCTAAATCATGAGGCCTGTGTATATTTAGCATTAATACGTACTGGGAAGGTAGTTTTAAGAAAAGTTGTACTGCTTTACATATGCACAGTGTATGAGTTCCAGATGCTGCATACCTTCATCAGAATTTGGTATTGTCTTTTTCACTTATCCATTCTCTTGGTTCTATCAGATCAGATCAGATCAGATCAGTCGCTCAGTCTTGTCTGACTCTTCACGATCCCATGAATTGCAGCACGCCAGGCCTCCTTGTCCATCACCAACTCCCAGAGTTCACTGAGACTCATGTCCATCGTTTTTGATGCCATCCAGCCATCTCATCCTCTGTCATCCCCTTCTCCTCTTGCCCCCAATCCCTCCCAGCATCAGAGTCTTTTCCAATGAGTCAACTCTTCACATGAGGTGGCCAAAATACTGGAGTTTCAGCTTTAGCATCATTCCTTCCAAAGAAATCCCAGGGCTGATCTCCTTCAGAATGGACTGGTTGGATCTCCTTGCAGTCCAAAGGACTCTCAAGAGTCTTCTCCAATACCACAGTTCAAAAGCATCAATTCTTCGGCACTCAGCGTTCTTCACATTCCAACTCTCACATCCATACATGACCACAGGAAAAACCATAGCCTTGACTAGACAGACCTTTGTTGGCAAAGTAATGTCTCTGCTTTTGAATATGCTATCTAGGTTGGTCATAACTTTCCTTCCAAGGAGTAAGCGTCTTTTAATTTCATGGCTGCAGTTACCATCTGCAGTGATTTTGGAGCCCAGAAAAATA
>NW_011495049.1:11036220-11048328 GCF_000754665.1 Bison bison bison | reverse complement strand
ACTTTCCTTCCAAGGAGTAAGCGTCTTTTAATTTCATGGCTGCAGTTACCATCTGCAGTGATTTTGGAGCCCAGAAAAATAAAGTCTGACACTGTTTCCACTGTTTCCCCATCTATTTCCCATGAAGTGATGGGACCAGATGCCATGATCTTCGTTTTCTGAACGTTGAGCTTTAAGCCAACTTTTTCACTCTCCTCTTTCACTTTCATCAAGAGGCCATAAGGGTGGTGTCATCTGCATATCTGAGGTTATTGATATGTCTCCCGGCAACCTTGATTCCAGCTTGTGTTTCTTCCAGTCCAGCGTTTCTCATGATGTACTCTGCATATAAGTTAAATAAACAGGGCAACAATATACAGCCTTGACATACTCCTTTTCCTATTTGGAACTAGTCTGTTGTTCCATGTCCAGTTCTAACTGTTGCTTCCTGACCTGCATACAAATTTCTCAAGAGGCAGATCAGGTGGTCTGGTATTCTTGGTTCTATAGTGATACAATATTTTGGTTTTATTGAAATTTCTCTGATAATGAATAAAATTGAATGTCTTGTCATGCACCTCTGCATTGAATTTCTACTTTTGTGTAGTGTTGTTCAAGTTTTGCCTTTTAAGAATATTGTATGGAGAATTTATGTGAACTCTCTTTTGGGAGGTATTTGTTTTTCTTTTTCATTTATTTTAAGTATTAGTTTTTGGTGTACAGCAAAATAATTCTGCTATATGTGCAGATTTTTTCACATTATTTTCTATTTTATTTTATTATAAGATATTGAATGTAGTTCCCTGTTTAATACAGTGAGGCATTGTTATTATATGTATAATAGTTTTATCTGATAATCCCAAATTTTTAGTTTATTCTTCCTCCTTCATCCTTTCCCCTTTGGTAACCATAAATTTGTTTTCTGTGTCTTTAAATCTATTTCTCTTCCCTGGTGGCTCAGATGGTAAAGCGTCTGTCTACAATGTGGGAGACCCGGGTTTGATCCCTGGGTTGGGAAGATCCCCTGGAGAAGGAAATGGCAATCCACTCCAGTACTATTGCCTGGAAAATCCCATAGACAGAGGAGCCTGGTAGACTACAGTCCATGGGGTCGCAAAGAGTCGGACACAACTGAGCGACTCTTCTTCTTCTTCTCATTTGTAGCATATTTTGGGTTCCACATACAAGTGCTATCATATCTGTCTCTGTCTGACTTACTTCACTTAATACGATCACCTCTAGGTTCATCCATGTTGCTGCAAATGGCTGTATTTCATTTTTGATGACTGAGTAATATTCTATTTTATATATATATATATATATATATCTCACATCTTTATCCATCTGTCAATGGACATTTAGATTGCCTCCATGCGTTGGCTCTTGTAAACAGCTCTATGATGAACGCTGGAGTGCATGTATCTTTTCCAAAGAAACTTGGCTGGATTTATGCCCAGGAGTGGGATTGCTGAATCCTATGGTAATTCTATTTTTAGTTTCCTAAGGAATTGCCATACTGTTTTCCATAGTGTTTGTACTAACTTACAGACCAGACCCACCAACAGTGTAGGAGAGTTCCCTTTGCTCCACACCTTCCCCAGTGTGTATTATTTGTAGACTTTTTGATGATGGCCAGTCTGACTGTTGTTAGGCAACACCTCATTGTAGTTTTCATTTGTATTTCTTGAATATTTAGTGATATTGGACATATTTTCATGTGCCTGTTGACCATCTGAATGTCTTCTTTGCAGAGATGTCTAGTTAGGTCTTCTGTCCATGTTTTTGTCTTTTATGGAATTGTATAAGTAAATATATATGTATTTTGGAAATTAAACCCTTGTCTGCATCATTTGCAAATATCTTCTCCCATCCCATATGTTGTATTTTCATTTTATTTGCTATATAAAAACTTTTAATTTTCAATAGATTCCATTTATTTATGTTTGCTATCATTTCTGTTGCCTTGGGAGACTGAGCTAAGAAAAAACTGCTATGATTTATGTCAGAGAATATTTGGCCAGTGTTCTCGTCTAAGTGTTTTATCATCTTTAAAAAATTGTTTTTTAATTGGAGGATAATTGCTTTACACTATTGTGCTGTTTTCTGCCATACATCAACATGAATCAGCCACAGGTACACATATAGCCCCTCCGTCCTGAACCCACCTCCTTTCTCCCTCCCCATCCCAGTCCTCTAAGTTGTCACAGCGCACTTGGTTTAGCTGCCTGTGTCACACAGCAAGTTCTCACTTGCTATCTGTTTTACATATGGTAATGTATATGTTTCCATTCTATTCGTCCCACCTTCTTCTTCCTCACCGTGTCCAGAAGTCTGTTCTTTATCCCTGTGTCTCCATTGCTGCCCTGCTAATAAGTTAATTAGTACCATCTTTCTAGATTCCATATGCATGTGCTAATATACAATGTTTGTCTTTCTGACTTCCTTCACTCTGTGTAATAGGCACTAGGTTCTTCCACTCATTAAGACTGACTCAAATGCACTTTTTAATAGCTGAGTAATATTCTTTTGTATATATGTACCACAATTTCTCGGAGAAGGCAATGGCACCCCACTCCAGTACTCTTGCCTGGAGAATCCCATGGATGGAGGAGCCTGGAGGGCTGCAGACCATGGGGTCGCTGAGGGTCGGACACGACTGAGCAACTTCACTTCACACTTCACTTCACCACAATTTCTATACCCATTCATCTGTTGATGGACGTCTAGGTTGCTTCCATGTCCTAACTATTGTAAATAGTGCTGCAATGAACATTGGGGTACATGCGTCTCTTTCAGTTATGGTTTTCTCAGGGTATATGCCCAGTAGTGGAATTGTTGGTTCATATGGTAGTGACACATGAGTTTGAGCAAACTCTGGGAGATGGTGGTGGACAGGGAAGTCTGGCGTGCTGCGGTCCATGGGGTTGCAAAGAGTCGGACATGACTTAGCGACTGAACAACAAAATGGTAGTTCTATTCCTGCTTTTAAGGAACTTCATACAGTTTTCCATAGTCACTATCAGCATTCATTGTAGATTTTTAATGATGGCCATTCTGACTGGTGTGAGGTGTACCTCATTGTGGTTTTAATTTGCATTTCTCTAATAATGTGTGATATGTAGCATCTTTTCATGTGCCTATTGATCAGCTGAATGTCTTCTTTGAAGAAATGTCTAATTAGGGCTTCTGCCCATTTTTGTTTGTTATTGTTATTGAGTTGTATGAGCTATTCATGTATTTTGGAAATTAAACCCTTGACTACATCATTTACAAATATTTTCCCCCAGTACGTAGGTTGTATTTTCCTTTTTTGTTTATGGTTTCCTTTCTTATGCAAAAGCTTGTAAATTTCAGTAGATTCCATTTGTTTCTTTATTGCCTTGGGAAACTGACCAAGAAACTGCTACAATTTATGTCAGAATATGTTTTATCAATATTTTATTAGTTTTATCAAGGCTTTTTGATAAAGCTCAGTCTATTTGAGCTTTTAAATCATTTTACGTTTATTTTTGTGTGCAGCATGAGGAAGTATTCTAACTTCATTGATTTAGATTTGTCTGTCTTCAACACAACTTGCGGAAAAGACTGTCTTTTTTTCTATTGTATATTGTGTCCTCCTTTGTCAAAGAGTAGTTGCCCCTAGATCTTTGGGTTTATTTTTATTCCATTTATCCATATGTCTGTATTTGTGCCAATACCACTCTCTTTTGAGTCCTGTAGATTTGTATTATTGTCTGAAGTCTGGAAGATTTATGCCACCAGCTTTGTAGTTTTACCCCCAGGCTTCTTTCGGCAATTTGGGGTCTTTTATGGTTCGTAAGGGCTTCCCTCGTAGCTCAGTCAGTAAAGAATCTGCCTGCAATGCAGGAGACCTATGTTCAATTCCTGAGAAGATCCCCTGGAGAAGGAAATGGCAACCCACTCCAATATTCTTGCCTGGAAAATCCCATTGACAAAGGAGTATGGCAGGCTATAGTCCATGGGATCGCAAGAGTTGGGCATGATTTAGTGACTAAACCACCACCACCACTGTTAGCTTTAGGGCTTCCTTCATAGCTCAGTTGGTAAAGAATCTGCCTGCAGTGTAGTAGACCCCAGTTTGATTCCTCGGTTGGGAAGATCCCCTGGAGAAGGGATAAGCTATCCACTTCAGGATTTTTGGGCTTCCCTTGTGGCTCAGCTGGTAAAGAATCTGCCTGCAATCTGGGAGACCTGAGTCAAATCCTTGGGTTTGGAAGATCCCTTGGAGAAGGGAAAGGCTACCCACTCCAGTATTCTGGCCTGGAGAATTCGATGGACTAGGACTGTATAGTCCATGGGGTTTCAAAGAGTTGGACATAACTGAGCGACTTTCATTTTTGATGGTTCATATAAATTTTAGGATTGTTTCTCCCAGTTCTGTGAAAAATATCATGGATTATTTAGTAAACATCACATTAAGTCTGTAGATTGCTTTAGGTAATATGACCATTTTCACAGTATTAACTTTTCCAGTTCAAGAATGTGTTCTCTCTTTGCATCTCTTTAAATAATCTTCAGTTTTCTTTATCCGTGTTTTCTAATTCTCAGCATATAAGTGTTTCACCTCCTTGGTCAAGTTTATTTCTAAATATTTTATTTTTTATGTGATTTAAATTTTTTTTTTTTTACTTTCCCTTTCTGATTCATTGTTAGCATAAAGAAATGCAGTTGATTTTTGCATGTTAATTTTGTATCCAGTACTTGGCTGGGTAGAGTCCTAGTTTTTTTTCTTTGTTTTTCCTTTCTGCACTTTTAATATAACATGACATTCCCTTCTGGCCTGTAAATTTTCTGCAGAAAAATCAGCCAATATCCTTATTTGGGGTTCCCTTGCATATTTATCTTTGTTTTTCTCTTGCTGCCTTTACAAATATTTCTTTGCATTTTAAAATTTTGCCATTTTAATTATGTCTTGATGTAGGTCTTTTGAATTCATTTTGTTTGGGAGTTTCTGTGCTTTCTGTACCTGGATATCTGTTTTCTTATTCAGGTTCTCAAAGTTTTCACCCAAAATTTCATGATTTACATTTTTCATGTCCTTCTCTCTCTTTTATCCTACTAGGACCCCTATAATGTGAATGTTGGTGCAGTTACTGATCCACAAGTCTTTGAAACTTTTCTCAATTTTTAAAATTTGTTTTCTTTTTACCATTATGATTGTGTGGTTTTTTTTTTTTTATTTCAATTATCATACTATTCAATTTTGACTTTTTAAAAAATATTTTCTAATTCTTTTTTATAATTCTTACTGTGTAATTCATCTATTTTCCCCTAATCCAGTTAGCATTCTTATCACTAATACTTTGAACTCTATTTGGTAAATTATTTTTGCTACATTAGTTGTTTTTGTTTTCCAGGAGTTTTCTCTTGCTCTTTCAATTGATTGCATTTTCCTCTGTCTTCTCATTTTGCTTAAATTTCTCTGACTCTGAAATTAGGGAAAACGGCTACCTGTTATAGTCTTAAAGATACGTACTTTTGTGGGAGGGAAAAAAAAAGTTCTTAGTTCTTTTCAGTGAAAAGGCCTAGAAACAATAACTAAATCCTTTATAATGTACAGTTGTAGTATCAGATATAATCTATAACTAAAATGAAACAGGGCTCTTTGAGGAGGTGTGATTAGTCCCACATTTGAAACAGGAACTTTATAAAAATGAGGCTGGACTACCTTGTTATGTAGAAAGCAGTCCAGATAAGAAAAACTACTATTATCGTGTCAGAATGGCCTAAATTTTAACCTGCAAGGTCTTTTATTGGCCAAAGATAGGATGCTCGAGGATAAATAAAATAATTCCAGTGATTTGGAATATATCAAATATGTCAAAGTCATTATTTGTTCCTCCTTGTGAGATGCCATGTAAGACAGAATAAAGTAACATTCTCCTTTGCATGAGGTTAAAGAAAAATGAATTGGAGTTTGAGACTCCCACGGCAGTGAGAACTTAACAATTTAACATCTTATTACTCGGAAAACTAGTAAATAATAAAGATACAAATGTTTAAACTCCAATTACTACACAAACAGTTCTTCATGAAAACCAAATAACTGATGAGAGGAAGTCTGTTTTTCTAGACTTGTTCCCACTGAAAGTGAAGTATTAATGATTCTGAATATCACTCTTAAACGCCAACATCTAATAGAGTCATAATCTAGGCAATGATAATCTAAAACTATTAATATCATAAAAATGGATATATGTAGATGTTATGTGCCACCTTGTGGAAATACACGACTCTACCAATGAAATGTTCTTGCCGAAATGGAACCCGAGTGCTATCAAGATGCTAGTTGATGCTGAAATAGCCAGTAGACAGATGAAACATTTCTCATCTTAATAGTCATGGAATAATTTAAATTAAAATCCAAATGAGATAGTAGTACAGACACTCAAGATTTTGTAAAAGTAAAAAGGCTATATCTCATAATATCATCTTTGGCAGGAATGAAAATTAATTGGGATTCTTAATATGCTGCTGATAGTAATAAAAGTTGATATAACCCACTTTGGCAAATGTTTGGAGATGGCTACTTAAGTTGAAAATGCAAGTAATTTATGACTTATCACTTTCACTTATAGAAATACAGTCAACATAGCTATGAAAATATTTGGAACAAAATGTATATTAATGTATTTTCTTAGTGGGAATATTATAATAAAAAAATCCTAGAAACAACAAAAAGTTATATAAATATTAGAATAATAAATAAATTATAATATAACTTTTAAATATAATTCTATTTAGGTAAGTGACTAGATAAAAATACTCATGTGCACAAGATATAAAAGTAAAATTCATGAACCTGTTGTTGTGCGAAATAAACTAGATACAAAACAGTATACATTGTGTGATGTTATGAAGATAAATTTAAAATTCAGTTAAAAGCGTAACATGGAAAAGGAAACGGCAACCCACTCCAGTATTCTTACCTAGAGAATCCTGTGGACAGAGGAGCCTGATAGACTGCTGTCTATGGGGTTGCACAGAGTCAGACACGACTGAAGCGACTTAGCATGCACGCATTGGAGAAGGAAATGGCAACCTGCTCCAGTATTCTTGCCTGGAGAATCCCAGGGATGGAGGAGCCTGGTGGGCTGCCATCTTTGGGGTCGCACGGAGTCGGACACGACTGAAGCAATTTAGCAGCAGCAGCAGAAGTCAGAGGATGAAAAGAGATGTCACTGAGTGAGCTACCAGGGGATTTCTAGGATGTGGTAATGTGTTTCTTGATCAGAATGGTAGTTTCATTGATGAGTCCAATTTGCAAAAAGTAAACAACCTGCACTCCTCTGATTTGTATAATTTGCTGAATTAATTTCATAATAACAAAATTTATTTTAAAAACTAAATTAGTCCTTGTCTTGTGGAATTTTTAGGATAGTTCCTTTGATTACAAAAGCTTGGGAATGTAGGGCCAAAATATAAATAAGAAATATATCTAAATTCAGTTATTGTTTTGATCATTTCCAATAAATCAACCATTTAGTTAAAAGCTACGAAATGTACAGTTTTATGTGCATGAAAGTGTACTATGGTATATATTAATAAGTGAAGTCTTAGGATTTAGAGATTTATATTGAAAATATTTATGGATGAAATTATATGACATATGGAGTTTACCTCAAAATAGTGCAGTATGCGTGGGCAAAGAAGTGAAGGGAAAGCTATGCAGTTATAGATGAAATGGGTTTGTCCATAAGTTGATAATTTTTGAATCTGTGGCTATATTATGCTACTAATGACACATTAAAATGTAATTAAGTACAACAATGCTGTGTTTAATGTTATGTGACAGCCTGAGGAAGTTTGGGGGAGAATGGATACATGTATATATATTGCTGAGTCCCTTTGCTGTCCATCTGAATCTATCACAACATTGTTAGTCAGCTATATGTATATATACACACACACATACATGTATATATACACACACACATATATATAGTACAATTATAGTTTTCAATTAAAAACCTTAAAAACCTATACATTTCTAGATATAATGGTAAAATATTAAAGCCTATGGAATAACATTATGAAGTGTAATTATGGTATGAATATGTAATATTATTTTTTGTTGAAATGGAAGCAGTTTTAAGGTATTTTTTTCTGAATGTACCTGTATTTTTCAGGAAAATTGAGACTTCCAAACCACTTATTTTTAGATTATGTACAATAATTTTAATTTCAGATGTTCAAAAAGATGGAGGACTTTGTACACTAAAAGTACTATAGCTTTAAGACAAATTAATCACTTGAAGCAGGCTTTTTAATTTGTATTAACTCTTTTACATACATATCCTTCTATATATCCTTTTACATTAACTGAGAAATATCAGCCTTTTAAAGAGTAACACTTTTATGATGGTTCTAATTTAATATTACTGAAAGCTCCCTTGTTTCACTGGTCATGCATTGAAGTAAAGTAGAAAGATATCAGTAACCTTTCAATGACAGCTTCATGGAAGGATATGAAGACAGCTGTAGGTTATTTTCTTACATAAAAAGCTACCTCATTTAATTTGAATTCATAAAGGATTATCAGCAAAATTTCAATAAAACATTTAATGTCAAACTATTTGGAGTGACATATTTTGCCAATGATGTATGGCTTTTTATTGCAATTTGCCACCAAAGTTCTTGAGACTTTCTTCAACTTTTTGTAAAGTAACCTAAAATCTTTTATGTTAAGATTAACACATTTATAATCATTCTATTGTTTTACAAGTGATATGGGGCTATAAAATTTGCTTCAGAAGATGGAAGATTGTCAGAAGATGGTTATGTGACATTTAGCAAGCAGTTTCTAGTCATCAACTTCTTATTTGATAGAGTCCATGGCACAATTTTAAATATCTCATTCATTCAAATACCACTTAAAAGTTGAAGGAGAAAAAGCCATTGTTGCAAATAAGTGTATTCTCTTCTCTATTCTGAATGATTCTCTTAAAGATATCAGGCAATGATAGCCCAATTTCAAGTTAAAATTGGATATACATCTGAATTATCTAAGCATTTGTGTTTGAGTCAATTAATTTTAAATCTAATATTATTCTTTTTATCTTAAAAGCACCTTGTTCTTCTATGTTATATAAAATTAAATAGGGTAAGCATCTGTGTTTATTACATGGATAGATCTTCTTGATAGAGAGGTAAAATCATCTGCCTTATTATACACATTTGAGCTGTTGTTGTTTAGTCACTAAGTGGTGTCCAACTCTTTAACAACTCATGGACTGTAGACACCTCCAGGCTCCTCTGTCCATGGGATTTCCCAGGGAGGAATACTAGAGTGGATTGTCATTTCCTTATCCGGGGATCTTCCTGATTCAGGGATCTAACTTGGATCTCCTGCATTGGCAGCCGGATTCTTCACCACTGAGCCACCATGGAAGCCCAAACATTTTATTGCTGTTTTTGTTCAGTTGCCCAGTCATGTCTGACTGTAGGGGACCCCATGGACTGCAGCATATACCAGGCCTCCCTGTTCCTTACCGTCTCCCAGAGTTTGCCCAAATTCATGTCCATTGCAACAGTGATGCCATCCAGCCATCTCATCCTCTGATGCCCTCTTCTTCTCCTTCCCTCAATCTTTCCCAGCATCAGGGACCTTCCAGTGAGTCAGCTGTTTACATCAGGTGACCAAAATACCAGTGATTCAGCTACAGCATCAGTCTTTCCAATGAGTATTCAGGGCTGACTTTATTTAATACTGACTGGTTTGATCTCCTCCCTGTCCAAGGGACTCTCAGGAGTCTTCCCCAGCATGAGTTTGAAGGCATCAATTCTTTGGCAGTCTGCCTTCTTTATGGTCCAGCTCTCACAACCATATGTGACCACTGAGAAGACCATAGCCTTAACTATACCATTCAGACTTTTGTCGGCAGAGTGATGTCTCTGCTTCTCAACATACTGTCTAGGTTTGTCATAACTTTCCTGCCAAGAAGCAATCATCTTCTGATTTCATGGCTGCAGTCACCATCCACAGTGATTTTAGAGCCCAAGAAGAGGAAATCGGTCACAGCTTCCACCTTTTCCCATTCTTTTTGCATGAAGTAATGGGGCCAGATGCCAAGATCTTAGTTTTTTTAGTATTTAGATTTAGGCTGACTTTCTCACTCTCCTCCTTCACCCTCATCAAGTGGTTCTTTAGTTCCTCTTTGCTTTCTGCCATTAGAGTGGTATCATCTGTATATCTGAGGTTGTTGCTATTTCTCCCACCTATCTTGATTCCAGCTTGTAACTCATCCAGTTCTTCATTTCTCATGATGTGCTCAGCGTATAAGTTAAGCAAACAGGGTGACAACAGAATTGTACTCCTTTCTCAATCCTGAACCAACCAGTTGTTTTATACAGTGTTTTAACTGTTGCTTCTTGACCTGCATACTGGTTTCTCAGAAGACAGGAAAGACAGGTATTTCCATCCCTTTAAAGAAGAGAAGTGAAAAGCAAAGGAGAAAAGGAAAGATATAAGCATCTGAATGCAGAGTTCCAAAGAATAACAAGAAAAGATAAGAAAGCCTTCTTCAGCGATCAATGCAAAGAAATAGAGGAAAACAACAGAATGGGAAAGACTAGAGATCTCTTCAAGAAAATCAGAGATACCAAAGGAACATTTCATGCAAAGATGGGCTTGATAAAAGACAGAAATAGTATGGACCTAACAGAAGCAGAAGATATTAAGAAGAGATGGCAAGAATACACAGAACTGTACAAAAAAGATCTTAATGACCCAGATAATCACGATGGTGTGATCACTGACCTAGAGGCAGACATCCTGGAATGTGAAGTCAAGTGGGCCTTAGAAAGCATCACGACGAACAAAGCTAGTGGAGGTGATGGAATTCCAATTGAGCTATTTCAAATCCTGAAAGATGATGCTGTGAAAGTGCTGAACTCAATATGCCAGCAAATTTGGAAAACTCAGCAGTGGCCACAGGACTGGAAAAGGTCAGTTTTCATTCCAGTCCCAAAGAAAAACAATGCCAAAGAATGCTCAACTTCTGCTAAGTTGCTTCAGTTGTGTCTGACTCTGTGCGACCCCATAGACAGCAGCCCATCAGGCTTCCCCGTCCCTGGGATTCTCCAGGCAAGAACACTGGAGTGGCTTGCCATTTCCTTCTCCAATGCACGAAAGTAAAAAGTGAAAGTGAAGTCACTCGGTCGTGTCCAACTCTTTAGCGACCCCATGGACTACAGCCTACAAGGCTCCTCCATCCATGGGACTTTCCAGGCAAGAGTACTGGAGTGGGGTGCCATTGCCATCTCCGAAGAATGCTCAAACTACTGCACAATTGCACTCATCTCACACGCTAGTAAAGTAATGCTCAAAATTCTCCAAGCCAGACTTCAGCAATATGTGAACCGTGAACTTCCTGATGTTCAAGCTGCTTTTAGAAAAGGCAGAAGAACCAGAGATCAAATTGCCAACATCCGCTGGATGGAGAAGGCAAGAGAGTTCCAGAAAAATATCTATTTCTGCTTTATTGACTATGCCAAAGCCTTTGACTGTGTGGATCACAATAAACTGTGAAAAATTCTGAAAGAGATGGGAATACCAGACCACCTGGTCTGCCTTTTGAGAAACCTGTATGCAGGTCAGGAAGCAACAGTTAGAACTGGACATGGAACAACAGACTAGTTCCAAATAGGAAAAGGAGTATGTCAAGGCTCTATATTGTCACCCTGCTTATTTAACTTCTATGCAGAGTACATCATGAGAAATGCTGGACTGGAAGAAACACAAGCTGGAATCAAGGTTGCCGGAAGAAATATCAATAACCTCAGATATGCAGATGACACCACCCTTATGGCAGAAAGTGAAGAGGAACTAAAGAGCCTCTTGATGAAAGTGAAAGAGGAGAGTGAAAAAGTTGGCTTAAAGCTCAACGTTCAGAAAACGAAGATCATGGCATCTGGTCCCATCACTTCATGGGAAATAGATGGGGAAACAGTGGAAACAGTGTCAGACTTTATTTTTCTGGGCTCCAAAATCACTGCAGATGGTAACTGCAGCCATGAAATTAAAAGACGCTTACTCCTTGGAAGGAAAGTTATGACCAACCTAGATAGCATATTCAAAATCAGAGACATTACTTTGCCAACAAAAGT
>NW_011495049.1:10970061-11036120 GCF_000754665.1 Bison bison bison | reverse complement strand
CATATTCAAAATCAGAGACATTACTTTGCCAACAAAAGTTCATCTAGTCAAGGCTATGGTTTTTCCTGTGGTCATGTATGGATGTGGGAGTTGGACTGTGAAGAAGGCTGAGTGCTGAAGAATTGATGCTTTTGAACTGTGGTGTTGGAGAAGACTGTTGAGAGTCCCTTGGACTGCAAGGAGATCCAACCAGTCCATTCTGAAGGAGATCAGCCCTAGGATTTCTTTGGAAGGAATGATGCTAAAGCTGAAACTCCAGTACTTTGGCCACCTCATGTGAAGAGTTAACTCATTGGAAAAGACTCTGATGCTGAGAGGAATTGGGGGCAAGAGGAGAAGGAGACGACAGAGGATGAGATGGCTGGATGGCACCACTGACTCGATGGACGTGAGTCTCAGTGAACTCCGGGAGTTGGTGATGGACAGGGAGGCCTGGCGTGCTGTGATTCATGGGGTTGCAAAGAGTCGGACACGACTGAGCGACTGAACTGAACTGAACTGAACTGAAGAGTTTTCCACAGTTTGTTATGATCCACACAGTCAAAGGCTTTAGTGTAGTCAATGAAACAGAGGTAGATGTTTTTCTGGAATGTTTTTCAGGAAAGACATTTTTCCTTGCTTTCTCCATGATTCACCAAATGTTGGCAATTTGGTCCCTGATTCCTCTGCCTTTTCTTTCCAGCTTGGACATCTGGAAGTTCTTGGTTCGTGTAATACGGAATCCTAGCACACAAGATTTTCAGGATGACCTTACTAGCATGGTAGATAAGTTCAATGGTTTTAACATTCTTTAGGACTGGCCTTCTTGGGAATTGGGTTGAGGATTGACCAGTCCTGTGGCCACTGCTGAGTCTTCCAGATTTGCTGATATATTGAGTGCAAGACTTTTGATTGAATGCAAAACCCCATCTTTTACAGTTTTGAATAGCTCTACTAGATTTCCATTGCCTTCACTATCTTTATTGATTTCAGTGCTTCCTAAGGCCCACCTGACTTCACATTTAAGAATATCTGGTTCTGGGTGACTGACCACACCATCATGGTTATCTGGCTCACTAAGATATTTTTTGTTCAGTTCTTCTGTGTATTCTTTCCATCTCTTCTTGATTTCTTCATCTTTTACTAGATCTCTTCACTTTATCTACTTTATTATACTATGATTCTGTCCTTTATTGTGACCATCTTTGGGCAAAATATTTCCAATTTTCCTGATGAGATCTCTAGTCTTTCCACTTCAGTTGTTCTCTTTTATTTCTAAGCATTGTTTATTGACAGGCAAGAAAGTCTTCTTCAATGAACAGTGCTTAAAAGTAGATGAAAACATTTAATTACTTAATGCTATATTGCTATTACAATAAGATTTAACCATACACCTTAAAATCATAGAAATCTAGTTATCTTTCACTTAACACTTCAAAGGGGACCAAAACCCAGCAATGTATCTTTGCTTCTTGGTCATTTGTAACCCCAGTACCCTAAGATGTTCTGCATACTCCAAAGGAGAAAAGGGATTCAAGGTCATGCAAAGAAACTCTTGAAGTATTAAATACCAGGCCTGAAATAAGTGGACATCACTTCTAGAAGCTCACATTCCATTCATAAACTTACAGTCATAGCTGACTGCATAGGAGGCTGAGAAATGTAGTCCAGCTGGGTAGCATGCTGTATTTCTATTATTATGATTAAAGAGAAGAATTAAGTTTCTGGAGAGCTGCATTAAAATTAATAACTAGAAGTAAAGATTAGTGTATTAGATTAAGAGAAATAGAGGAGTTGGAGAAAGTAGAGAGCCAAAGGAACAGTCACCAAGGAGGATACCTTTCTATGTAGGTTTTTGTTTAGTCCCTGATGTTAAATAAATGAATGGCCTTAATTAAGTCTTTTTGGATATCATTTTTTTATACTTTTAAAGCAAGTAGCTTGTGTTACCCAGTATTCCTCAGACTTCAGTAATCAAAAGATTAAAAAAAACAAAAAAAGTGTATATGTGTGAGGGGTGGGGAGTATCTGGGAACCTGGAGATTCCAATAGATTTAGTTAGGTGGGTGGGTTAATCTGAGAATGTATGTTTAAAAAACTCCTTAAATCCTTTCAATGAATTGAAACTCATTCAATTCATTCAGTTCAGAGAAACTCTGAATTTTATATTCTCCAAAATATCAAATAGCTCTGCAATTTTGAATGCAAATATTTATGAAACAAAAATATAATATGTGAAACACACAAAGAGTTAACTTGTTGGAAGTCTTGAGGAAAATAAAAAGAAAGCATATTGGAGATGGGCAGAAATGTTTTTCAGTTATTCAGTCATGTCTGAATCTTTGCGACCCCATGCACTGCAGCATGCCAGGCTTCCCTGTCCTTTACCATCTCCTGGAGTTTGCTCAAACTCATGTCCATTGAGTCAGTGATGCCATCCAACCATCTCATACTATGCTGTCTCCTTCTCCTCCTGCCTTCAATCTTTCCCAGCATCAGGGTCTTTTCAAATGAGTCAGTTATTCGCATCTGGTGGCCAAAGTATTGGAGTTTCAGCTTCAACATCAGTCTTCCAATGAATATTCAGGACTGATTTCCTTTAGGATTGACTTGTTGGATCTCCTCACAGTCTAGGGGACTCCCAAGAGTCTTCTCCAACACCACAGTTCAAAAGCATCAATTCTTCTGTGCCCAGCCTTCTTTATGGTCCAACTTTCACATCTACACATGACTGCTGGCAAGACCACAGTTTTTACTCTACCAGAACTTTGTCACCAAAGTAATGTTCCTGCTTTTTAATATGCTGTCTAGTTTTGTCATAGCTTTTCTTGCAAAGAGCAAGCATCTTGTAATTTCATGCTGCAGTCACTGTCCACAGTGATTTTGGCACACAAGAAAATAATCTCTCACTGTTTCCATTGTTTTCCCATCTATTTGCTATGAAGTGATGGGACCAGATGCAACAATCTTAGTTTTTTGAACATTGAGTTTTAAGCCAGCTTTTAAACTCTCCACTTTCACCTTCATCAAGAGGCTCTTTAGTTCCTCTTAGTTTCTCCCTTAAGTGTGGTATCATCTGCATATTTGAGGTTGTTTATATTTCTCATGGCAGTCTCGATTCCAGCTTGTACTTCATCCAACCTGGCATTTCGCATGAGGTACTCTGAATATAATTTAAATAAGCAGAGTGACAATATACATCCTTGATATACTGCTTTCCCAATTTTGAACCAGTCTGTTGTTCCATGTCCAGATCTAGTTGTTGCTTCTTGATCTGCATACAGGTTGGAAGCAGATACGGTGGGCTAGTTTTCCCATCTCTATAGCATTTTCCACAGTTTTTTGTGATCCACACGGTCAAACTTTAGCATAGTCAGTGAAATAGAAGTAGACACTTTTCTGGAATTCTCTTGCTTTTTCTATGATACTACAGATGTTGACAATTTAACCTCGTTCCTCTGCTTTTTCTAAATCCAGCTTGTACATCTGAAAGTTCTCAGTTCACATACTGTTGAAGCCTAGCTTGAAGGATTTTAAGCATGACCTTGCTAGTATGTGAAATGAGTGCAATTGTGCTGTAGTTTGAACATTCTTTGGCATTACCTTTCTTTGGGATTGGATGAAAACTGACCTTTTCCAGCCCTGTGGCCACTGCTGAGTTTTCCAAATTTGCTGGCATATTGAATGTGACACTTTCACAGCGTTATCTTTTAGGATTTGAAATAGCTCAGCTGTAATTCCATCACATCCACTAATTTTGATCTTAGCAATGCTTCCTAAGGCCCACTTGACTTCACACTCCAGGATGTCTGGCTCTAGGTAACAGATCACACCATCTTGGTTATCTGTGATCTTTTTTGTATAGTTTCTTTGTGTATTCTTGCCACCTCTTCTTTATATCTTCTGCTTCTGTTAGGCCATACCATTTCTGTCCTTTATTGTGTCCATCTTTGCATGAAATATTCCCTTGGTATCTCTAATTTTCTTGAAGAAAACTCTAGTCTTTCCCATACTACTGTTTTCCTCTATTTCTTTGCATTCACTTTGGAAGGCTTTCTTATCTCTCCTTGCTATTCTTTGGAACTCTGCATTCAGATGGGTATATCTTTTCTTTCCTCCTTTACCTTTCATTTCTCTTCTTTTCTCAGCTATTTGTACGGCCTCTTCAGACAACCATTTTGCCTCTTTTGCATTTCTTTTTCTTGGGAATGGTTTTAATCCCTGTGTCCTGTACAATGTTATGGACATCTCTCCATAGTTCTTCAGACACTCTGTCCATCAGATTTAATACCTTGAGTCTATTTGCCACTTCCACTGTATAATCGAAGGGCTTTGATTTAGGTCATACCTGAATGGGCTAGTAACTTTCTCTACTTCAATTTAAATCTGAATTTTTCACTAAGGACCTGATGATTTGAGCTACAGTCAGCCCCTAGTCTTATTTTTGCTGATGGTTCAGAGCTTCTCCACCTTCAGCTGCAAAGAATATAGTCAATCTGATTTCAGTATTGACCATCTCAGCATACATACTGTTAGCTGAAAATGGAGAAAGGTAATTTCCATAAATTACTACTAACTACAAGGTATAAATTATTAAATTAGTCCTTGGTAAAATTAATAAACTTCTCTTTATCAAAAGACACAGCAAAAAATAAAAGATATATGCAATTAACATTTAACATATAGCCAACATATATAGTCAAGAAAGAACTGGTATTCTAGATCAGTGGATCACCAGTTAGACACATGATAGGTAGATAGAGAGATGGCCATACTTTTAATAGGAAAAAAGAAGTATTCAGTTCAGTCACTCAGTCATGTCCGACTCTTTGCAACCCCATGGATTGCAGCATGCCAGGATTCCCTGTCCATCACCAACTCCCAGAGCTTGCTCAGACTCGTGTCCATCACGTTGGTGATGCCATCTGACCATCTCATCCTCTGTCATCCACTTCTCCCACCTTCAATCTTTCCCAGCATCACAGTCTTTTCCAATGAGTCAATTCTTCACATCAGGTGGCCAAAGTATTGGAGTTACAGCTTCAGCATCAGTCCTTCCAATGAATATTTAGGACTGATTTCCTTTAGGATGGACTGCTTGGATCTCCTTGCAGTCCAAAGGACTCTCAAGAGTCTTCAACACCACAGTTCAAAAGCATCGATTCTTTGGCTCTCAGCTTTGTTTGTAGTCAAATTCAAAAAATTCAAAATTCAAAAAAAAGATGTATAATCAAACTCAAAACTGGGCAAAAAACTCATACTAGCTCCTTAAGAGGAAATCCTTTATAATCAGTAGTTGATAAGTAAGCTTAAATTAATGGAAGCCACTTTTTCTGATACCAGTATGCTGCCTCTTTTCATTCTCTTTGTCTTCTGTATGGCCAATATGGAACTCAACATTATCAATAATCAAGGAAATGCATAAAAATGAAGTAAGTTGCAGTTATATATCTACCAGACTAGCAAAGATTTAAATATCTGACAACACACATGTTGGGAAGGATATAAACCAGGGAAACACTTACACAATGCTGTTGGGGGTATAATATAATATTTGAAAAGCTGTTCATTTTTTCCAAATCCAGAAATGGTAAAGCTTTGTATTATGTATGTCTTAGTTATTGATATATGTCTTAGATACACATTTACACTGAAGGACAAGTACAAAACATTCATAAAAGTATTGCTTTAAATATGCAAAATTTGGAAGCTTTGCCAAAGTCTATAACATATTTTGTTCCTACAAAAGACATTAATAAACATAAACAACCATCCTTATCCGTATAATTTTGGCTGACACAGAACTAAAAAGGAAAAATATAATTGTAAGTTGAAAATTTTAATTTTCCATGTGATTTAAATGATTTTAAATCATAAAAACATTATTGATTAAAAAAGAATACAACAGAAATGTTAAGTACCACATTTAGATGCAAAGCCTACTACATAGTGAAAGTATGGTCTTGATTTATAGATACCTACTATGAAAATTGCCTAAAGGTTTTGGTGGATCACAAGTGTAATATAAGCCAACAATATACATGATGTTAAATAAGACTGGGCTAATAAAATATCAGACTTTACTAATACATGAAGAAATTCTCAGATCAAGCAAAATACTCCATATTTCTCTCCACTGGCTAGTGTATATTGGGTTGGCCAAAAAGTTCATTTGGATTTTGCAACGCACTGTTATGGGAAAACCCAAATGAATCTTTTGGCCAATCCAATATTTGGAATAGGGTCTTCAGTTTAAAGGACATATTTACTGTTGGATTGACCTAGAAGTTGATAACTTGGGAAATGATGGTTAAGCAGGAAATGTTTGAAGGAGAAGATATTTCAGCTAAAGTTAGCTACTCAATTTTTTTCAGAGGCTGGATGAGTACATCTGCTTTCTTGAGTTAGACCAGATAACTGCATAAAGTGACTAATTTAAAACTTTCATGCTCTGTCTCAAGAAAGCGGAATATTTTGTTTTGTTTTGTTTTTTGGTCAGAGAGATTGAGCAATTACACTGTTACCTAAAAAATGAGTTTGTTTCACCACTGGAAATATTTAAATGATGGTGATATGCTCAGCTCTGATATAACACTGGAGAAAGTGTTTGATTGAATTTTGTATAAATTATCTTTGCCTTGTAAAAGTTTATTATTATTTTTCCAAAGCCAGTTTTATAAAACACCTTTTTTCCAGTATAATGTCAACTTTTTAAAAAGTGTATGATTATGGTTGTGTTCAAAAAGGGTGGTATTTTTGGTAAGATAAATAATTTTAATTTCCATTGTTAACTAACATTATCATTCCCGTGTTAGATCAAAAAATTGATGTTGATTAAATTGGTTCCAAGCTTCCAGACTGTCTACACATCTGTATAGTCATTTCCTGTCAACATTATGGGCTACAAGAATGCAATTTATTCTATATACATTTTAGTGGAAAGTACAGAAGTACTCATCTAAATTTTGATTTTTAGGTTTCAGTTGTTGTTTTGCCTGTGGTTAAGACAATTGCAAAGGTTTTATCTGAAGTGATTCAAATTTTGTGCTAGTGATAATTGTGCTAAGTACTCTTAATTTGGTTTTAGTGGAATCCTTAGATGCTTAACTTCTGTGGCAAATGTAATTGTGATTTAATGTTGAAATTTAGGATAACATTCTTAAGGATGTTATGGTCATTTCATTTCTGCATTTGAAGTTCTAATTTCAGTTTGTATATTCCCAATGGAGAAACAGACTTTGTTATTTTTAAACAATGGGGAGGGAGGAGGGAGGAAGGTTCAGGATGGGGAGCACATGTATACCTGTGATGGATTCATTTTGATATTTGGCAAAACTAATACAATTATGTAAAGTTTAAAAATAAAATAAAATTACAAAAAAAAAAAAGAAACAGTTTTATAAGAGAAAACTAGCACAATACATAGTCACATGGGCTTTTTCAACCCTCAACCCTTGTTTCCTATATATTTTCTTAAAATTTGTAATAATATTTAACAGAAAACAACTCAGCACTTATTAATTACCAGGCACACATCTAAGGAGTTTACATGTATTCAGTTCAGTTCAGTTCAGTTGCTCAGTCGTGTCCAACTCTTTGCAATCCCATGAACTGCAACACCAGGCCTCCCTGTCCATCACCAACTCCCAGAGTTTACCCAAACTCATGTCCATTGAGTCGGGGATGCCATCCAACCATCTCATCCTCTGTCGTCCCCTTCTCCTGCCCTCAATCTTTCCCAGCATCAGGGTCTTTTCAAATGAGTCAGCTAGCTGCATCAGGTGGCCAAAGTATTGGAGTTTCAGCTTCAACATCAGTCTTTCCGATGAACACGTCTTACATCATTTAAACCTTCAATAACTTATGTAAAAACACTCTATTCTAGGACTTTATTTCACCAGGCCTTGTTTCTTAAACTTGTTTATAGATCCAGGTTAATTTATGTAAGAAGTGAAGTGAAGTCATTCAGTCGTGTAATTTATGTATGTATAAATATAAATATATATATATATATGTGTGTGTGTGTATATGTGTATATATATATGTATATGTATATGACAAAAGCCAGTGTCAAATTTCAGATTTTTGGTGGGGTTAGACAATGTCATAATACCATAAAAAACTTTTCAATATATGGCTTGTAGAAGGGTAGAAAGATTACATTTACCATTGTTAAAGTGCTCCTGTTTCTGCCTAATACATTCTGTGGGGCTGCCCTCCCTTGGAGGATCCCATGGCCAAAGAAGGGATATTCAGGCACATTGCAGCTTTATTATTAAACAAGTGAGGCTCTTGTTGTTACTGCAGTACCTTGGATATTCTAAGGCACATCTATGGATACATGCTATCAATGAATTGCCCTTCATTATAAGATAGTTTTATGTCCTAAACAGAAAGTGAATAAATTCAGTATTGCTGAGGTGAGTAGAGCGCAGGCAAGTATGAAGATATAGAGATTTAAGGGCCTGAAAAATGCCCAAGAATGTAACTGCAAGTAAATTAATTTATACATTTGTCAAGATAAGAGTGAAAGGTCAGCATACAATTCCAATTTTTATGTAAAACAAAAAGTAAGGTGAATCCTAACAAAGTATTCTCACTTAAGGCAATTTTCTCTCAGAGTTGTTTTTAGTCCTGCCACCTATTAAGCAGAGATTTACAGGTGATCTGTGAAGGGGAGTTTGTACTGCCACACATTAACAGAAGGTGGAGAGTAAAACATAATCGAAGTCTTAACTTCTCGACTTTATGGTATTGAAACTCTTTTAATGCCATTTTAAATTTGCTTAATTTAACCCCCTGTTAATTTAAAAGAACATAAAGCCCAATAGTTTTATTGTCATACTTTATTTTGCCCTCTGTGCACCTCTGATTTAATTCAGGCAGGTTTTAGGCAGGCAAAACTAGGCTCATCATACCACACCTCGATGATCTTACCAATCGCTAAAGTAAGGATGCCTTATCTTCCTTTATTTTACTTGTGCTCTCTCTTCTTTAAATGCATGATGAATACAAAATAAAGGTCTTTTCAAGTTCATTGATGCTGTTCCACTTTCAGTCATATTGTGAATGATCTGTGCCTGCCTGGTGGTAAGGATTGGATCTGTAAAGGGGCAAGTTGTCTGGTCCTTAATTGCTTCTCCCTGTTCCAAGTGATAAGGTAGCTCTGTGTGATTTACAATTCATCTCTAAGGAGACTTGTCTTGCTAATAAATAAGTTCCTTCTTTGAAATCTTGGCCATTTGTAAGCAGTATCCTGAGTGTTTTTAGTCATCCTCTGAGGACATAAAACTCTCTGGAATTTGTTCCTTGTAGAATACTGATTGCTGCAAGGTCACATATACCTGAGAATTAATCTGATATAATTAGTTATCTCCTTTTCTAACTGTGTTCCTTAAAAGGCAACTTGCAAAAATGGCCATACTTCTTTTCAATCTAAGAAATGTCTAGTCCTTCAGTGAACAATATCTATTAGGATTGTAATAATAGTCACAATTCTTACTTGTGCACTGAGACAAAGTTAAGACATTTACATTTATTATTGATTCTTGACAATGAAGGTATAATTTTCTTATTTTACAAAATAAGAAATAGCTGCAGAATTTTGGACTCTCAATAATTTTCTTGTATAATCCCTAGACAACAGGTAATCTATTGTACTAATAAATCCAAGGCAACCCTATTACCTGCTTCAACAATGACCTTACAAGGGGAGGTTACCTACCCCTGAGTCAAACTACATTTGTGCTACCTTATTTTTCATAGGAAACAATTTCTTGTCTTCTAAAATTTTGTCCACAATACTTTATATACACAATAGTTAAATCTGACGAAAAATATAGAAATGATTTAATATAGGTTGCAATAGAGCCCCTTAATTAAGCAGATTCATTTTTCTACTGGGACCATCCCTGAAACTTACACACAGATGAATGGATTCATCTGGAGGAAGTAATCAGGTCATACACTTATTTAAGAAAAAACATAATTAGTTTCAAATGAATAGCAGTTAAACTTGATAATATTGTATTTTTTTTCATTGTTTGTATTTTTGAACATTTTTAAACAATTTACCCTTGCTAAAATATTTTGAATTCACTTCTAAGCAACATGCTACATATTAAAAAAATGTGTGTTTCTAGAAGGTTGGAGTCATATGCTGTATTTAACTTACAGAATATAATTAATACTCAAAATGAATATAATGTACAATAACAGACTACAGGATAGCTAAATGTGGGCAGTAAAATATAAATGAATATGTAAATTTGAAAGATTGTGTACAATATGGTACACATTTTGCAAACTGGAAAACTAATTTTAATACATACACTCTTTAGGAGGTAAATGAATATTAAAAGAGGGCAGAGTAACAGTGAACTCTGAATTTAGGATGTTGGTTACATCAAGGTAAGAAAGACAAGGCTATGAGGTGAGGGTCAGACCACATAGATTTTTGTGGTCTTAAATTCCATTTTTGTTAGTGGGTTCCTATGTCCTTAGTATATGACAATACTTACAAATATATTTATATACAAGTTTATACATAGATGAAATAAAAAGAGAGCTTTATGTGGAACAATAATCATAGTATTTGTCATGTGGCAAAAATTATGGTTACCTAATTTTTCCTTCCTGACATCTTAACAAAAATCCTGCACAAATGTAGACATGAGAATATATTCTGGCTCAGCCATTTGCTAACTGGGTCTTCCTGGGCAAATTACTTAATACTAATGACTCTTAACTTCATTCATAAATATTTGTGTTGAACAATAATACTTATATTACTCATAATTTGCATATAATATATTATATATTACTTATATACTTATACTATAACTTCATGGCAAATAGATGTGGAAAGAGTGGGAACAGTGACAGATTTCCTCTTCTTGGGCTCCAAAATCACTGCAGATGGTGACTGCAGCCATGAAGTTAAAAGACGCTTCCTCCTTGGAAGAAAAGCTATGACACACCTAGACAGTGTAATAGAAAGTGGAGACATCATTTTGCCAACAAAGGCCTGTATAGTCAAAACTATGGTTTTTCTAGTAGTTATGTATGGATGTGAGAGGTGAACCGTAAAGAAGGCTGAGCGCCGAAGAATTGATGCTTTCTAACTGTGGCATAGGAGAAGACTTGAGAGTCCCTTGGGCAGCAAGGAGATCAAACCAGTCAGTCCTAAAGGAAATCAACCCTGAATATTCATTGAAAGGACTGATGCTGAAACTGAAGCTACAATACTTTGGCCACCTTATGAGAAGAGCTGACTCATTAGAGAAGACCCTGATGCTGGGAAAGACTGAAGGCAGTAGGAGAAGGGGGCGACAGAAGACGACATTGTTGGGTGGCATCACCAACTTGATGGACATGAGTTTGAGCAAACTCCAAGAGATAATGACGGACGGAGAATCCTGGCATGCTGCAGTCCATGGGGTCTCAAAAATTTGGACACGACTGAGTAACTGAATGACAAAGTTGCCAAAGCAGTAATAACTCTATGAAATTACTTGCAAGAAAGTAGTGCAGCAGTGACCAGCTACCATTTGTTTATTTATGTATTCTTTCCATATAACATTAGTAAATGTTTACCATGTGCAAAGTAGTATGTATTACTAGAGATTCAAAATTTTAAGACTGCTGGTTCTATACAGTTATTATGCATCTGGGAAAAAAGCAGAGTGAAGCATTAACCACATAAACTACACATCTAACAAGTGGCATAGGCTGTCCGATCTCAAAATATACATTATGGTATATTAAAATAAGATTAGGATGATGAGGAAGTCATTATGAGTCAGACATTGCTAGTATTCAACCCTCACCCATTTTTTTTAATGGACATAAGCATAGCAATCTTCCCACTACCCTTGTAGTTAGATGGGGTAATAAGATTAATTCTATCTTATGGACTCTAATCAGAGTGATGCATGTAACATCTGCTCTAAAGCATAGGAGAACAGGTGTGAATGCTTGTCATTGCTTCTCTTGTGGGCATGGTAACAAAGAGTAAAGTTGAGATAGTAGAGGCTGTAAGACTAAAGGAATCTATCACTTGGAAGGAAACCACCTGGGAAAGTTATCCAGACATATCACCAACAGTGCATGAGAATAAATTAACTATTTTGCTTTATTTTTTAAATACTTTTTGGTCACACCATGCACCTTGCAGAATCTTAGGATCTTAGTTCCCTGACCAAGAATTGAACCAGAACCATGACAGTGAAATCACATAGTCCTAATCACTGATCAGATCAGATCAGATCAGTCGCTCAGTTGTGTCCGACTCTTTGAGACCCCATGAATCGCAGCACGCCAGGCCTCCCTGTCCATCACCAACTCCCAGAGTTCACTCAGACTCATGTCCATCGAGTCAGTGATGCCATCCAGCAATCTCATCCTCTGTCGTCCCCTTCTCCTCCTGCCCCCAATCCCTCCCAGCATCAGAGTCTTTTCCAATGAGTCAACTCTTTGCATGAGGCACTGAACCACCAGGGAACTCCTCTACTATTTTCAGTCACTGAGATTTGGGGATTGTCTTTTACCACAACATAGTTTAGTCACATCAGACTACTTTAAAAGATTGCCCTCGTTTTTGGAAAATTATGCCTAGGTGGAGGTAATATATTGTTTAAAAGACTGTTAGACTGATCATACAGAATTTAGGGTCTTAGTCTTCACAATGATTTGTATATCTTTAATCTTTATGGCTCAAGTGATCATTCCAAAATTAGAAAATCTTATTCTCTTTCACTAATAGTTCATGACAATATAAGATAGTCTTTGAAAATTTTACAAAGGTAGATGTATGAGAAATGTTATTGAGTAAATGGGAATGATCTTCGCTTCAAGATAGTGAAGGATGTAAAATAGAATGATCTGACTTGTTAGCTATGTGTTTTGATGAACAGAGGCAGATTATTTAATCTTGTATGTGGTGTGCCCCTGCTCCTGGGTTCAAATGTGACAGTATTATTTATTTGGAAATATATATGCTTTTAAATAACCTATGAAGATTATTTTTATTTAACATAAGTCAAATGTAGAAAATTACTTTCTATTCAAGGTATTTGGGAATAGGATCAGATCAGATCAGTCACTCAGTCGTGTCCGACTCTTTGGGACCCCATGAATCGCAGCACGCCAGGCCTCCCTGTCCATCACCAACTCCCGGAGTTCACTGAGACTCACGTCCATCGAGTCAGTGGTGCCATCAGCCATCTCATCCTCCATCGTCCCCTTCTCCTCTTGCCTTCAGTCTTTCCCAGCATCAGGGTCTTTTCAAATGAGTCAGTTCTTCTCATCAGGTGGTCAAAGTATTGGAGTTTCAGCTTCAGCATCAGTCCTTCCAATGAATATTCAGGACTGATTTCCTTTAGGATGGACTGGTTGGATCTCCTTGCAGTCCAAGGGACTCTCAACAGTATTCTCCAACACCACAGTTCAAAAGCATCAATTCTTCGGCGCTCAGCCTTCTTCACATTCCAACTCTCACATCCATACATGACCACAGGAAAAACCATAGCCTTGACTAGACAGACCTTTGTTGGCAAAGTAATGTCTCTGCTTTTGAATATGCTATCTAGGTTGGTCATAACTTTCCTTCCAAGGAGTAAGCATCTTTTAATTTCATGGCTGCAGTCACCATCTGCAGTGATTTTGGAGCCCAGAAAAATAAAGTCTGACACTGTTTCCACTGTTTCCCCATCTATTTCCCATGAAGTGATGGGACCGGATGCCATGATCTTTGTTTTCTGCACGTTGAGCTTTAAGCCAGCTTTTTCACTCTCCACTTTCACTTTCATCAAGAGGCTTTTGAGTTCCTCTTCACTTTCTGCCATAAGGGTGGTGTCATCTGCATATCTGAGGTTATTGATATTTCTCCCAGCAATCTTGATTCCAGTTTGTGTTTCTTAGCGTATGCTTATTAAACATTTACATATACATAATAGCTTCTCATGATCTTTCATGCAAGACTTTTTACAACATGCTTTATAATTTACTTTATAGTTTATTAAAATAAATGTCCTTGTATGCATGTGTGCTAAGTCACTTTAGTTGTGCCCAACTCTTTGTGACTCTGAGGACCATAGCTGCCAGGCTCCTCTGTCCATGGGATTCTCCAGGCAAGAATATGGAGTGGGTTGCCCTGCCCTCCTCCAGGGTATCTTCCCACCCAGGGATCAAATGCGTGTCTCTTTAGGTCTCCTGCATTGTCAGGTGGGTTCTTTACCACTAGCTCCACCTAGGAAGTCCATTAAGATAAAATGCTATATTCATTAAATTGTGTTACATTATGAATAAAATTTTATAGATAGTACTATATGACTCATCAAAGTATTTTACATACTTCTACAAAACTGTGTTCCGTAACAACCATTATCTCTTTCATGAGTATAATTAATAGAGTGAATGTCAAGTAAAACATTTCTAAGGAATGGATTAGCTAAGTCCTCATCCCCTCTTGGTGAAAAAGAATATTCACATTTTTCTAGTTAGAGGAAAAGACACAATATTTTATCTTTCATTTTCTCTTCTTCAAAAAAATGAGAGTGTAATGGCCATCAGTTCAGTTTAGTTCATTTCAGTCGCTCAGTCTTGTCTGACTCTTTGCGACCCCATGATTGCAGCATGCCAGGCCTCCCTGTCCATCACCAACTCCCGGAGTTCACTCAAACTCACTTCCTTCGAGTCGGTGATGCCATCCAGCCATCTCATCCTCTGTCGTCCCCTTCTCCTCCTGCCCCCAATTCCTCCCAGCATCAGTCTTTTCCAATGAGTCAACTCTTTACATGAGATAGCCAAAGTATTGGAGTTTCAGCTTTAGCATCATTCCTTCCAAAGAACACCCAGGGCTGATCTCCTTTAGAATGGACTGATTGGATCTCCTTGCAGTCCAAGGGACTCTCAACAGTCTTCTTCAACAGTTCAAAAGCATCAATTCTTCAGTGCTCAGCTTTCTTCACAGTCCAACTCTCACATCCATACATGACTACTGGAAAAACCATAGCCTTGACTAGACAGACCTTTGTGGGCAAAGTAATGTCTCTACTTTTCAATATGCTATCTAGATTGGTCATAACTTTCCTTCCAAGGAGTAAGGGTCTTTTAATTTCATGGCTGCAGTCACCATTTGCAGTGATTTTGGAGCCCAGAAAAATAAAGTCTGACACTGTTTCCACTGTTTCCCCATCTATTTCCCATGAAGTGATGGGACCAGATGCCATGATCTTCGTTTTCTGAATGTTGAGCTTTAAGCCAACTTTTTCACTCTCCACTTTCACTTTCATCAAGAGGCTTTTTAGTTCCTCTTCACTTTCTGCCATAAGGGTGATGTCATCTGCATATCTAAGGTTATTGATATTTCTCCTGGCAATCTTGATTCCAGCTTCTGCTTCTTCCAGCCCAGCATTTCTCATGATGTACTCTGCATAGAAGTTAAATAAGCAGGGTGACAATATACAGGCTTAACGTACTCCTTTTCCTATTTGGAACCAGTCTATTGTTCCATGTCCAGTTCTAACTGTTGCTTCCTGACCTGCATACAGGTTTCTCAAGAGGCAGGTCAGGTGGTCTGGTATTCCCATCTCTTTCAGAATTTTCCACAGTTTATGGTCACAGAGACACAGAATTGCAGGGTGACCAGGTTTGAGCCAAGAAAGTGGACACATTAAAGAAAATTCTTCAGAATTGTGGTATCTTTTCAGCTGCTGGTTGCAATCACAACAAATCCCCTTTCCTACTATTCTTCTTCTGCCTAAAATGTCTCCAGTTCACATCTATAGATAAATATAAATATAGTACGTTCATTAGAAGCTTTCTATAGTGTAAGATGTAACATAAAGTCTAGTTAGACATTTCCATATGTAGCCTTAAAGCAATTTAGGTGTCTTTTGAAGATACCAAGATATCAAGAAAGGTATCTTTCTAGATCAAAAATTCCCTGTCAAGTCTATAAATGAGTCCCTGCTGTTTGTAATATTTTTTTCTAAAGGCTTAAAATAGGAAAATAAATATTGTGTTCATTACTTAGATATATCAGTAATATTATTTCCAAGTCACTTAATTTTATTTTACATTTGACCATAAATAACAAATAGTTGGGCTTACATTTGACCATATATCACAAATAGCTAGGCTTCCCTCATGGCTCAGATGGTAAAAAATCTGCCTGCAATGCAGGACACCCGGATTCAGTCCCTGTTGGGAAGATCCCCTGGAGGAAGGGCATGGCAACCCACTCCAGTATTCTTCCCTAAAGAATCCCATGGACAGAAGAGCCTGGTGGGCTACAGACCATATCATTGCACAGAGTCAGACATGTCTGAAGTGACTTAGGACCTACACACAGGACAGCATTGCTGTGTTCTCACTATGAAATCTTGGAAGTTCAGATTTTAAAAGTTTCCCTCTAGTTCTTATAGATAAAAAAGAGCTACAAATGATGAGAAATTCTCCTTCTTTATTCTAGTATCTGTCTTCATTCATCTGAAGCTGAATCATTGCACATAATGATTATTGTGATGCTGGTGTGTATGTATGCATGTGTTTGATGTGTGTATGTGGTGGAGGTGGCACTGCATCAGTAGAGCTTATTGACTCATCTTTGTTGTTTTAAGAAAGATAAACAAGGAAAAAAAGTCTGAGACTCCACCCAGTTTATAACCCCAAACATATGTATACACCCTGGAGAAGACAGCAGTTGTAGCACCTGTCACTCTCTATTCTCAGAGAGCTGAATGACAAGCCTTTCATAAAAGTATTATAATAACAGAATAACACTTGTCAATTTAAACCACAGTGTCCCCTCTCCTCTCTAGATTCAGAAAGTTTATATTATATATGAGATACTTTGATAAGAAGAACTTGAATAGCTTGCTGTTCAATATATATATAACATATATATTATATGTAATATATATATATATATATATATAATAGCTCAAGAGATGTACCTAAAGTTGTACAGTTCTCAAAGGCCTGAAGTGAAAGCCAAAGGCTTCACTATGTTCAACAAGTTTAAAGATTACTGTTTATAACAACAATAAAAAATGTGACTGAGGGAAAAAAAAAAATCTCAAAAGCTTATTTAGATTTCATAGTGCCAATAAAATCTACAACTAAAATGGGGAGGGGGAGGAAAACAAAAAAGAAAAAAAATCCAAAAGAATCTACAGAACAAGTCAAAACATAAGAAAAATAAATTTTTTTCTTGAGTTACTACTTTCAGAGGCCTTTCCCTTGCTGGGAGTTACAGTCCACCTCACCTCCCTGGGATGCCCTCCAACACTGTGCTGGTCTCTGGACCTTTTATAGGAGCAGCTCAGATTCTAATCTGGTCCTACTCGGGTTTTGGTGTGTTCATGCCTCCAATGTCCACAGCTATCAAAACTAGTGCAATTTCTTTTGTGGGAGCTCTCAGTGTCCTTTTATATATTGCATAGACAGTCTGCCTAGTTGATTGTGTAGATTTAATCTGCAGCTTGTACAACTGGTGGAAAGGTTTTGGGTCTTCTTCCTTAGCCACACTGCCCTTGGGTTTCAATTGTGGTTTTATTTCCACCTCTGCATGTGGGTTGTCCACTGAGATTTACTCCTGAGGCTGCCCTGGAGGACTTGGGTTTGCCCCTGTGAGAGCCAGGAATGGAGGTGGTATAGCTGCTTGGTCACAGAAGTTCTGGCAGCCCCTCGTACTCAGGGGAGTTGGCGGCTAGGGCAGTAGGAAATATAG
The DNA here is from genome assembly GCF_000754665.1 of Bison bison bison. Taxonomy (NCBI): domain Eukaryota; kingdom Metazoa; phylum Chordata; class Mammalia; order Artiodactyla; family Bovidae; genus Bison; species Bison bison. The sequence goes on along the minus strand of NW_011495049.1, from coordinate 11,018,407 downwards.
TAGTCTAGAAGGGAACAGCAACCAGTATTGGCCAGTATACTCCAATATTCTTGCCTGGAGAACCCCACTGACAGAGAAACCTGGTAGGCCACAGGCCACAATGTTGCAAAGAATTGGCCATGACTAGACTGACCTTGCACTCATAGATACAAGGAGTTTTTTGCCTGTGGCAGCTCTGTCCTAGTGAGGGTTGAGCGTGAAGGTGGCACAGCTGCTTGGCTTGTGAGGACCATGGCAGTGCCAAGTGTGCAGGGACACAGACTGCCTCCACCACAGGAGTTATGGCTCTATCAGAGTATTTTTGAGCCTCTTGTAGCTGGGGATCAGAAGACTTCTTTGGCCAGTCTTTCTCCATAACCCCACCTGTTCAGGCATTTAGAGGACTTCCCTGCCTGGGGCCCTTCTCTGTTGTGAGGTACATCAGACACACAGAGGGACTCCCCGGGCTGGGGTCCTATTCTGTAGACTGGCAGGTCAGGCCCTTAAAGGGGCACTCTGGGTGCCTACTCTGTAGTTCAATGCATCAGTCTCTTAAAGGAGCACCCTGGGTGGGGTCCTACTCTGTAGTTCAGTGCCTCAGGCATTTGATGGGCCAGCCTCTTTATTGTTCAGCTCCCAATGCTGGCATGTGGGGAGAGATAGGCTATGGTGATGGCTCCTCCCCTTACGTGTGACTCAGCAGTATTGCCTTGCTTCCATGGCTGCCTGGTGGGAGAAAATAATAGCAAATGAAACAACTAACAAAGGATTAATTTCCAAAATATACAAGCAGTACATACAACTCAATACCAGAAAAACAAACAACCCAATCAAAAAGTGGGGAAAAGATCTAAACAGACATTTCTCCAACAAAGACATGCAGATGGCTATCAAACACATGAAAAGATGTTCAACATCACTCATTACTAGAGAAATGCAAGTCAAAACTGCAATGAGCTATCACCTCACACCAGTCAGAATGGCCATCATCAAAAAGTCTACAAACAATAAATCATGGAGAGGGTTTGGAGAAAAGGGAATGCTCTTGCACTGTTGGTAGGAATGTAAATTGATACAGCCACTATGGAAGATGGTATGGAGATTCCTTAAACAAGTAGGAACAAAACCACCATAAGTCACATCAATCCCACTCCTAGGCATATACACTGAGAAAACCAAAATTGCAAAAGACACATGTATCCCATTGTTCATTGCAGCACTATTTACAATAGCTATAACATGGAAGCAACTTAGATGTCCATTGACAGGTAAATGGATAAAGAAGTTGTAGTACATATGTACAGTGGAATATTACTCAGCCATAAAAAGGAGCACATTTGAGTCAGTTCTAATGAAGTGGATGAACCTAGAGCCTATTATACTGAGTGAAGTAAGTCAGAAAGAGAAAGATAAATACCATATTCAAATACATATATATGGAATCTAGAAAAAGGGTACTGAAGAATTTATTTACAAGGCAGCAACAGAGAAATAGACATAGAGAATAGACTTATGGACATGGGAAGAGGGGAGGGGAGGGTGAGATGCATGGAAAGAGTAACATGGAAACATACATTACCATATGTAAAATAGCCAATGGGAATTTGCTGTATGACTCAGGAAACTCAAACAGGGGCTCTATATCAACCTAGAGGGCTAGGATGGGGAGGGAGATGGGAGGGAGAGTCAAAGGGGATGGGATATATGTATACCTATGGCAATGTCACCCCACTCCAGTACTCTTGCCTGGAAAATCCCGTGGACGGAGGAGCCTGGTAGGCTGCAGTCCATGGAGTTGCAAAGAGTCGGACATGACTGAGCAACTTCACTTTGACTTTTCACTTTCATGCATTGGAGATGGAAATGGCAACCCACTCCAGTATTCTTGCCTGGAAAATCCCAGGGATGGGGGAGCCTGGTGGGCTGCCGTCCATGGGATCACACAGAGTCAGACACGACTGAAGCGACTTAGCAGCAGCAGCATGGCTGATTCATGTTGAGGTTTGACAGAAAACAACAAAATTCTGTAAATAGACTTAAAAAAAAAAGATTACTGTTAAGCATCTGTATTCATGCTAAGTTGCTTCAGTTGTATCTAGTCTTTGCGAGACCCTATGGAATGTAGCCCACTAGGCTCCTCTGTCCTTAGGATTCTCCAGTCAAGAATACTGGAGTGGGTTGCCATGCCCTCTTCCAGGGGATCTTCCTGACCCAAGGATCAAACACAATTCTCTTTAGGTCTCCTGCATTGGCAGGCAAGTTCTTTACCACTAGTGCCACCTGAGAAGACCCAAGAATCTGAATGCTATGCTATGCTAAGTCACTTCAGTTGTGTCCGACTCTGTGTGACCCCATAGACGGCAGCCCAACAGGCTCCCCCGTCCCTGGGATTCTCCAGGCAAGAGTACTGGAGTGGGGTGCCATTGCCTTCTCCGAAGAATCTGAATGGGCAACCATATTTGTAACTTTACCATAGTTTCTAGGGAAGTTGTAAGGAAAGTTAATGAAGTGATATGTGAGAACTAATGCTTTATGAGAGGTCAGCTATTTTCTTAGCATTTTTCTCATAGTATTAATATTTAGGTTCAATTTTTGTATTTGAGGAAAATAAAAGTGATGAAAATTTTATATCATCATCATGGATTTGAAAATGTTAAAATATTATTCTGTTACCCCAGTTTATCAAACTTTAATTTACATTTAGATATATCAAATTGAAAGAAAAAAAATCAATAATATTTTTCTTTTTCCTCCAAGTTGGTAACATTTTCAGTATAACCAAAATTTGTCTTTGACATTACTATAAGCTTTCAAGAAATGCTGGATTCCTAAATATTTCATAAATTATGACTTAATCATAGTCTAATTCTATTATCTGTAAATTAGTTGGAACTTTTATCTGATTGAGATGAATATCAATTGCAAGCAGAGAATTGATGAGGGTTGGGGAAGAGGAACATGGGGTTAAATTGACTCAGTGTCTTAGTATCTTGCCTGAGTAAATCCACAGTAGGAATGGGCTGATATATATATGTGAGATGGAGGGAAGTCAAAGATTTCACATTTTTACAGTCTCCAGGCCAGACAAGTATTAATTATTGTTTTAACATAAATCCACTTATGTTTAAAGAAAGCAGTGTTACTATTTTGCCTTCTTTTCCTCCCTTGCCTTGTGAAGTTTACTAAGTTTTCAGTGAAGAGTGGTCAAATGCTATTGTTACCCAGATCCCCTCTCTCGACTCCAAAGTTTGGTACCAGGGATGATGTATTTGGCCCCTCCAGCTAAAAGAGCACCTCTAGGCCTCACACCTACAGACACAAAGAGAAGGCTCCCGGGACTCAAGAGGGAGATGCACAAGTACTTTAAGTACTGCTCAGAGAAGATTGCCAGAAGGTAGTAAAGGGTAGAAAAGCAGGGATTTAACACTTCTGTTTGAAATATTTAGCTTTGTAGAGTGGAAAAATTCTTTCAGTCCTTTTTCCTATAGCTGTTAGAACAGCACAGCACTCCTGAGAAAAATATTGATAAAATTTGGTTTATAATTCCAAATAGCTATTGATTCAGTCCTATAGTCTGAAATGAGTTTCAAATTTAGAGAAATAGGTGATGCATATGTTCAGAATACTATTACATAAATTGACTTTTAACGTGTGCTCACTTTCACAAAATTTCTATTTTGAGGAAAGAAATTTACAAACTTTATGGATCCACCACCCAAAAAACTAGCAAAAGTTATTTTCTTATTTATGCCAAGGGCTAATCATGCTTCTCAGTGCTGGGAATGAATACATTTGGTGATAGCCAAGAACTTCCCAGATGATATAAAACACTCATAAAAATATATCTGTCACTGATTTATCCAAAAGTCATATATAGTTTTCTTTATTAATGCACATTAAGTGTTTTATTTAATACCTGGAGTCTCCTCTTGACATGCATAACAATGCATCCAGTGCAATTGCTAATGAGAGTTAAATGTTGAAGTGGACCAAAAGGAGTTTAGGCTTACTTCAGTAGTCTGTAGACAGTTTAAGAAGTACATATTTAATCTATTCTTATGTATAAATTAAAAAATAAACTTGAAAGTTAATGTAACCTCTTGATGGAGTGCTGATTCAAATTAAATAGAATTATATGTAAATATACACATTTCAAGTTTGATAAATTTTTTTGTATATCCAGATTTTTTGAGATTATTTTGACAAATGAATGTTATGACATTATTTGTTAAGTTACATGTGATTCCAAGGGGCTTCCCAGGTGGTGCTAGTGGTAAAATACAGGAGACGAGACATGGGTTTGATCCCTCGGTCAAGAAGTTCCTCTGGAGGAGGGCATGGTGATCCACTCCAGTATTCTTGCCTGGAGAATCCCATGGACAGAGGAGCCTGGTGGGCTAGAGTCACATGGAGTCAAACACAACTGAAGCGACCTAGCGTGCATGCATGTGATTCCAATGAAATTTAATTTCACTGATTTGTAGCATCTTTTCTTGGCCCCAAACTTCTAAGAAATAATGTACACTCCCCTTAGCTAACAAGGTGGCTCACTAAAGTGCAGGTCTCAAAATTGAAGGGTGTAGATGGAAATGAGGGACATGTAATACAGAAAACAACAGAGCTAATTTTATTGATACATTCATTTAGAGTCTTGGAGTGAAGCAAAAGTTTACTATTTCTGTTTTCTGTGACTCTTTGACAAAAGACCATACAGTAACATATGCTTTTGAAATAAAAGAAAACTAATACAGATTAATTATTTGCCAAAAATGAGTGAGGAAATATTTAAAATTTTATATTATTCATCAATTTAAATTTCATAAGAATAAGATGAACTTGGCACATTATTATCTGGAATGTTATTTTTATTTGTTTAGATCTAGTTGTCTATTACATTAGTTTTCCTTTGCTGTCTGATAAATTGCTATAGCATAATGCATTAACAGCTTTAAACAACATAAATTTATTTTCTTACCATTTTATAGGTCAGGAATAGAGTGCAGGTTAGCTGTTCCTCAGCTTAGGGTCTTAAACTGAGGTGTTTGTAGCTGGGGCTGGTATTCTCTCTCTCTCATGGTTCTCTCTCACAATCACTGGTTGATGGCAGAGGGTCTCTTCTTTCCCTGGTGTTTGACTGAAAGTTTTGTTCTCTGATGATCAAGCCTATTTATCCAGCAGTGAAAATCCTCATATCTGATATATAAGCAATTCCTTTTGTCTATATACTGTTCAGTTCAGTTCAGTTCAGTCGCTCAGTCGGGTCCAACTCTTCGCAACCCCGTGAATCGCAGCACGCCAGGCCTCCCTGTCCATCACCAACTCCCAGAGTTCACTCGGACTCACGTCCATCGAGTCAGTGATGCCATCCAGCCATCTCATCCTCTGTCGTCCCCTTCTCTTCCTGCCCCCAATCCCTCCCAGCATCAGTCTTTTCCAATGACTCAACTCTTCGCATGAGGTGACCAAACTACTGGAGTTTCAGCTTCAGCATCATTCCTTCCAAAGAAATCCCAGGGCTGATCTCCTTCAGAATGGACTGGTTGGATCTCCTTGCAGTCCAAGGGACTCTCAACAGTCTTCTCCAACACCAGAGTTCAAAAGCATCAATTCTTCAGTGCTCAGCCTTCTTCACAGTCCAACTCTCACATCCATACATGACCACAGGAAAAAACATAGCCTTGACTAGACGGACCTTTGTGGGCAAAGTAATGTCTCTGCTTTTGAATATGCTATCTAGGTTGGTCATAACTTTCCTTCCAAGGAGTAAGCGTCTTTTAATTTCATGGTTGCAGTCACCATCTGCAGTGATTTTGGAGCCTCCCAAAATAAAGTCAGACACTGCTTCCACTGTTTCCCCATCTGTTTCCCATGAAGTGATGGGACCGGATGCCATGATCTTCGTTTTCTGAATGTTGAGCTTTAAGCCAACTTTTTCACTCTCCACTTTCACTTTCATCAAGAGGCTCTTTAGTTCCTCTTCACTTTCTGCCATAAGGGTGGTGTCATCTGCATATCTGAGGTTATTGATATTTCTCCCGGCAACCTTGATTCCAGCTTGTGTTTCTTCCAGTCCAGCGTTTCTCATGATGTACTCTGCATATAAGTTAAATAAGCAGGGTGATAATATATAGCCTTGACATACTCCTTTCCCTATTTGGAACCAGTCTGTTGTTCCATGTCCAGTTCTAACTGTTGCTTCCTGACCTGCATACAGGTTTCTCAAGAGGCAGGTTAGGTGGTCTGATATTCCCATCTCTTTCAGAATTTTTCACAGTTTATTGTGATCCACACAGTCAAAGGCTTTGGCATAGTCAATAAAGCAGAAATAGATGTTTTTCAGGAACTCTCTTGCTTTTTCCATGATCCAGCGGATGTTGGCAATTTGATCTCTGGTTCCTGTGCCTTTTCTAAAACCAGCTTGAACATCAGGAAGATCACAGTTCACATATTGCTGAAGCCTGGCTTGGAGAATTTTGAGCATTACTTTACTAGCGTGTGAGATGAGTACAATTGTGCAGTAGTTTGAGTATTCTTTGGCATTGCCTTTCTTTGGGATTGGAGTGAAAACTGACCTTGTCCAGTCCTGTGGCCACTGCTGAGTTTTCTAAATTTGCCGGCATATTGAGTGCAGCACTTTCACAGCATCATCTTTCAGGATTTGAAATAGCTCAACTGGAATTCCATCACCTCCACTAGCTTTGTTCATAGTGATGCTTTCTAAGGCCCACTTGACTTCACATTCCAGGATGTCTAGCTCTAGATGAGTGATCACACCATCGTGATTATCTAGGTCTATATCCTGTTAGTAGAACATATGTTCTAATATTTCAATCAAGCATCTTTCTAGTGTGCTCATTCTAAAACTTAACTGGAGCCTATTATACAGAGGGAAGTAAGTCAGAAAGAAAAACACCAATACAGTATATTAATGCATATATATGGAATTTAGAAAGATGGTAACGATGACCCTATATGCAAGACAGCAAAGAGACACAGATGTAAAGAATAGACTGTTGGACTCTGTGGGAGAAGGTGAGGGTGGGATGATTTGAGAGACTAGCATTGAAACATGTATATTACCATAGGTGAAATAGATCGCCAGTCCAGGTTCGATGCATGAGGCAGGGTGATCAGGGCTGGTGCACTGGGATGACCCTAAGGGATGGGATGGGGAGGGAGGTCAGAGGGAGGGTCAGGATGGGGAACACGTATACACCCATGGCTGATTCATGTGAATGTATGGCAAAACCCACCATAATATTGTAAAATAATTAGCCTCCAATTAAAACTAAACAAAAAATTTTGTTTTGAAATAAAACTTAATTTCCTTGTTTTTCTTTACTTGCCCAGAAGGTGGGGAAAAGGTAACAAAAATATCTGGGTCTTTTTTGTTTTGTTTTGTTTTGTTTGAATTTTTACTTTCTTTGTTTCATCTCATAGCTTCTGATTTTTTTCTCCTATTCAGTACTTTTCCTAATGTTTGGTTTTGTTATACAAGAGCCTGCATATCAGAACATTTGTTTTTTTGCCACAATTAAACTGGAAAATATAGTTCAGTCAGTTCAGTTCAGTTGCCCAGTCATGTCTGACTCTTTGTGACCCCATGGACTGCAGCACACCAGGCCTCTCTGTCCATTACCAACTCCCGGAGTTTACTAATGGAATAGTAATGAAATAATAGTTTATTTTTTTCATATAAAACAGTTTAGATTATTTATTTGCACTGAGATTGTGGGTCTCCATAATTTAAGGATCCAGACTCCTTTTATGTTTCTCCTTTGTTTTTCCTAGTGCTTTCCTCGTTGTTTTAGAGTTATGAGAATAAACACAGAGTCCAAGGTGTTCTTAGGAGAGTTACAAACATAGCAAGTCCTCAGCGCAACTCTTCTTGTGGATGAATGGCCATATGAATTAACAAACAGAAAGATGGAAAGTTAACAGTTTTCCTGAAGTATTTAACCAAATATTAGCATTAAGTGGCATTGACACTGATAAGTATTTGACTTGAAAAAAAAATTAACCTTAATATATTAATAAATATATTTAAAATGTAAAACTATCATGCTTAGTAGACTAAGAAAGAGAATCTTGGTCTTTTTTATTTAGTTTGTAGTTATAGCTCCAATGTCATGATTCTTTGAATTTGTATTTTCTTTCAAGATTCTGATGAATATATCAGTATCTAATAAAGTTATTCTAATTGAAAGTACTTGAGTGAATATAAATTATGCATGCCTTATTTTTAGCTATTGTTTTCCAGGGTCCTCATTTATACTTCTCACCCTTATTCATGATACCAGTGATATATACGTAAGTAAAGTAGTCATAATTAGTAGACTTTGATTTTTAAATTGTCTGTTTGTTTTCTAATTTGAACTTTACATTAACACCTTACATTCTATAGACCAAAGAAGGATACTTTTAGTTGTTGAAAGGTTCATAAAGTAATACCATAATTCTAAGAATATTAAAAACAACCCTAACCCTAACAATTCAGGACTGAGAAAGGGGTATGACAAGGTTCTTTATTGTCATTGTGTTTATTTAACTTATACACAGAGCACATCATGAGAAATGTGGAGCTGAATGACTTAAAAGCTGGAATTCCCTGTGATGAAAAAGATATCTTTTAAAATTATTATTATTATTTTATTTTTTATGTTAGTTCTAGGAGGTCTTCTAGGTCTTCATAGACCTGATCAACTTCAGCTTCTTCAGCATCGGGGGTTGGGGCATAGACTTGAATTACTGTGATGTTGAACGGTTTGCCTTGGAAATGAACTGAGATCATTTTGTTATGTTTCGAGACTGCACCCAAGCACTGCATTTTGGACTCTTTTGTTGATTATGAAGGCTACTCCATTTCCTCTAAGGGATTCTTGTCCACAGTTCAGTTCAGTTTAGTCACTCTGTCATGTCCGACTCTTCGCAACCCTATGGACTGCAGCATGCCAGGCCTCTCTGTCCATCACAGTAGTAAATACAATGGGCATTGGAATTAAATTCACTCGTTCCCATCCATTTGAGTTCACTGATTGCTAAGATTTCGATGTTTACTCTTGACGTCTCCTTCTATCATATCCAATTTATCTTGATTCATGGACCTAACATTCCATGTTCCTATGCAGTACTGTTCTTTAGAGGATCAGTTTTTAGCTTCATCACCAGATACAGCCACAACTGAACGTTGTTTCCGCTTTGGCCCAGCCTCTTCATTCTTTCGGGGGCTATTAGTATTTTTCCTCCTCTCTTCCCGGTAGCATATTAGACACCTTCTGATCTGGGGGATTGAACTGGTAGATGGGTACATTTTAAGGGAAATTTTGGTAAGTCAACATTTGAGGAATATTTTTTATTATTACAAAAAATTCTTATGTTAAATGCTTTTTTAAAAGAAAATTTCTTTAAAAATTTCAATAATAATTGTATGATACCCACATGGAAAGTAGAAATTTCTTTTAGAATATTTTAGCACATACTTTTAGGCATATGCCATAAAATAAAACATAGTCTCAAATGTATGGAAAGTTAAAATACTTATATAACACATTAAATGTTAAGAAAACATCAGCTATTAAATAGAAAACTCTTGCAAAAGAGCAAGCATTTTAAAGTACTAGTAAGTAATTAAAATCACAATAGGTACATACCAAGAATGACATGAGAAACTTGTGTTTGTGTCAAATAAAGCCCTCACAGGGCTTATTTTCCTCAGTCTGCTTTGTATTCTCTAGCTGCCAAAATTTTAACAGCCAAATGGTCCTCATTGAAAGACATTCTTAGCTTTTAGTTCTAGTCTATGAGGTAGTTTTTTATGAATCTATACAGAGTTGTCCTATCATAGACCTTTATATTCAAAACTTTGATTTGTAATTTGAATTAGAATCTGAAATGGGAAAGGCTTCCACAGAAATTCAGTGCCAGAATGCAGTAGAAACAGCTCAGTCAAGCCCTAGAACTTGCACTTTCAAAATAGTCATCAAAATGCCAATTATTCGATTCAATAAACAGCAAGTAGAGACAGGAAATTTATTCATATGAGAAGCAAGCCTGATGAAAGTCAATTTGCAGAATAGAACAATGAAAAATCTGTGATAGGTCTTTATACAAAATCCTCAATAGATTAATATACCTTGTAGTTCATATGAGTTTTTTTGTGTTTAGAAATCACTTTGAGAACAAAACCAATCAAGCCTTTTGAAGGTTTGTATTCTCTTCTTTGGTTATAAGACTCTTCCTAGTCCAGCTAGGTATTTTCATTTTCCATCATGTACATTTTTGTATGATTACCTTTCTGAATGTTCCCTAGAGTTCTTACTTCCTCAGTTCTCTTGCCATCTCTTGTGCCATTACCAAAAATGTTTGTGTGCACCCTTCTATACTTTGTACACAGCACAAAGAATATGAACGTTTGTTAATGAATGATTCTAAAACGAAATGTATGTCCTTTAGTCCAGTTAAATTTTACTCAGAAAACTTTTTGTTGTTGTTGTTGGAAGACATCTCTCATGTCTTTAATGACTTTTATTTACCAACCCAATTTCTCTACTTATATTAATTTCAGGGGTTTTAGAATCAATACAAAATTCAGGTTATTTTTGGTAATAAAGAGTATTTTTGTAGTTCCAGAACCCTCCAGAAAATCTAGTGGAACTCTCTATCTCTCCTTGAAGTCCTGCTCTTGTCATCTCCAAATATTTCAGATTTATCAGAATAGGTCTAATGATAAACAAGTTCTCTTAACTACTATTTACTATATGGCAGTTACCTTTTCTGCTTCAGCTGTGGGTATTTTGAAATTTACAGAAAGTTATCTCCAGTGCTGCTAGTGCCTATCAAAGCAAAGTTACCATCGTCTTTTGCCTTTGGAGCCACCTATATTGCTTATCACTTTTGGTGTCAATTCATGGTTCAGTTCAGTTCAGTTCAGTAGCTCAGTCATGTCTGACTCTTTGCGACCCCATGAACCACAGCACGCCAGGCCTCTCTGTCCATCACCAACTCCCGGAGTCCACCCAAACCCATGTCCATAGAGTCGGTGATGCCACGCAACCATCTAATCCTCTGTCATCCCCTTCTCCTCCTACCCTCAATCTTTCCCAGCATCAGGGTCTTTTCAAATGAGTCAGCTCTTCACATCAGGTGGCCAAAGTATTGGAGTTTCAGCTTCAACATCAGTCCTTCCAATGAACACTCAGGACTGATCTCCTTTAGGATGGACTGGTTGGATCTCCTGGCAGTCCAAGGGACTCTCAAGAGTCTTCTCCAACACCACAGTTCAAAAGCATCAATTCTTCAGTGCTCAGCTTTCTTTATAGTCCAACTCTCACATCCATACATGACCACTGGAAAAACTATAGCCTTGACTAGATGGACTTTCGTTGGCAAAGTAATGTTTCTGCTTTTGAATATGCTATCTAGATTGGTCATAACTTCCCTTCCAAGGAGGAAGCGTCTTTTAATTTCATGGCTGCAGTTACCATCTGCAGTGATTTTGGAGCCCAGAAAAATAAATTCATCCACTGTTTCCACTGTTTCCCCATCTATTTACCATGAAGTGATGTGATCAGATGCCGTGATCTTAGTTTTCTGAATGTTGAGCTTTAAGCCAGCTTTTTCACTCTCCTCTTTCACTTTCATCAAGAGGCTCTTTAGTCTTTCTTCACTTTCTGCCATAAGGGTTGACTTTCCTAAAACCACTTAGAGCAAAAAGCACTCTCAGAAACTTCTTCTACCAAAATGGACTGGCAGAAACTCAAAGCATTGCTATACCAAATTATAGTAGGTTTGGCCACAACTTTTCGAACCAGTGTGGGCATTAATACCACTAGCCATCTGTCTCTTTTATGGATTCAGAGTAAATTGTAGAGTGCTAATACCAGACAACACTTAATGCTCTCTGATAAAGAGCAGTCCTTTAATTTTGCCTTTGTTTTACAGTCTTGTAGCAATTAGGATTCATATTTGTAATCAGTAAAGGCTGAGTGATTAAGCAGAAAAAAAAAAAAAAACTTGAAAGGATATCTCACAGATTTGTTAAGAGTCTTGAAGTATAAGGCCCAAGACTACATAAAAAAAAAAAAATCAAAGCAACACTAAAAATTTATCTTTAAAAAAGTATATAACTCTTACTGCTGAATTGAACTGGATGGTATAGGTTACCATTGTTTCAATTTATGCAAAAGTAACAACTCTGCAGCCACTGCTACTATAGGGAGGCGGGGAAGGAGTTAGGGAGGGGGATTATGGGGAAGGTAGAGGAGAGGAGGCAAAAGGAGAGGAAAAGGAGGAAGGAAGAGAGAGAGATCACCATCCCTCATCCCATGCCAGCATGTTAGTCTGATGTATGTGTCTGAATAAAAGAACTTATTAGGTCATGTGTCTGTGTCTTAGGTGCAAAGAAAGCTGACAAAGTGAGTTCATAGCAGTGTTTTAGTTTTCAGAGGTGGACATGTTTATTGCTCCCTCACAAAGACTCATCAGCTTGGACATTTTCAAATAAAATAGCATTCAAAGTTTATTTGGCCAAAAGAAATAGCAAAACATATACACAAATATTCATTAAACATATTTATTGGTCATCCTATGTGTCAATCCCTGCAGAGATAGTATGTTAAATAGAAGATATTTCTGCCTAGACTTAAGCGTGGTTCCCTGTTCAAGGCAGTAGAGACTACTCTGAGTTACAGGCTCAATATTTTGCTCAAAATTGCTCATTCCATTCATATTTTGCTAAATTGTTTTTAGACCTAGTTACATACCCGTGTTCTCTCTACTTATAGTGAGTACTTTCTCTGTAGACTCCACATTTTTTTTTAATCCAAATAGTCTTCTAGTGTGCTCTTTGCTTAGTAGTGTTCCATATATACCTCAGAAGTAAAATGAGTGAGCTTAGGTTCAAGTGTTCCCTGTTGGATGTGATATGGTTTGATGATTATTTAGATATTTTCCGTGACTAACACATGTATTAATTTAATGGCAGGGTAATTCATTGACATATAATCTTTTGTTTTTTACTTCATTTATATTTACGCACTCCTTCTGGGAATGCAGTGTATAGGGAACAAAGTGTTTGTGAAGAAAATTGTAGAGGAAACGTTAACATTACCTTATTGTAAGCAGCTGCTGGGATGCAAGAGTCTCAAGTGTTCCTACTCCCCAACGCCCTGCCAGAGGTATTGTGGAGTGCGTGTAAATAGTAAAAACAACAAAAGAAAAATACGAAAAAATAGTACTTAAGTATAAAACTATTTATTAGCAACCAACTGAAACTATTAGGCATATTCCATGGAATTTGAGGGTTGCTGTGGTAAAACAGTTTGACATTTCAGAGTGCTTATCTTTATACTAAAAATGAGGAAGCATAGTGTGAACGTTTGCAACTTAGGGTAAAGAAAGGCTTGTGCTTAAAGTTTTATTGTTGTGCTCAGTTGTGTCTGACTTTTTGCAACCCCATGGACTGTAGCCCTCCTGGCTCCTCTGTCCATGAGGATTATCCAGACAAGAATACTGGAGTGGGTTGCCATGCCCTCCTCCAGGGGATCTGCCCAACCCAGGGATTGAACCCAGGTCTGCATTGCAGGTGGATTCTTTACCATCTGAGCCACCAGGGAAGTCCAAGAAAAGACACAGTCTTTTTATTTAATCTTATCAAGGAACTTTGCTCCAGCCAGATGAAGGAGTTAACAGGATTTTTTATTTAACTCACTTGGTTGTAAATATTCTTTGTCAGTCTTAATCTTATACTAAAATGAAGAACTATTTTTTTTTAACATTGGGCAAGAACTTAAAAAGTTTTATTATATCATTTTTCCTTTTTTTGAAATATTTTGTCTACCCAAATAATCCAAGTGGATTTTTCTTTTTTCCAAAATGAGGCCTATATTCAACAACTGCTAAGCTTTTCCTCATCATTACAGGTTAGGGGTAGAGGTAAAAAGGTCAGTCATATAGTAAGACTACAAATAGGTGGAAGACAAATATAAAATAGTGTCTCCTACATGTTAGAGGATACTAATTACAAAACTAAGTAGAATCCCAAGGTAATATTATAGAAAACATAGGCACTGGAGAAATTTTTCAAAGAACATCACTTACAGTGCAGGTCAATAGAATTTTTGTACCTTCTCCCAAGAAAGCAGCATACCACTCTTGAGTGTATTTATATTTACCTATTCAAGAATCTGCCTGCAGTGTAAGAGATCAAGGTTCAATCCTGGATCAGAAAGATCCCCTAGAGAAGGAAATGACAACCCACTCTAGTATTCTTGTCTGGAGAATCCCATAGGCAGAGGAGCCTGGCGGGCTATAAAGTCTGCGGGGCTGCAAAGAGTCAGACATGACTGAACAACTAACAGTATTACTCTTAATCCTTTAGTGGCTTTCCAGGTATCGCTAGTGGTAAGGAACCCACCTGCCAAAAGAGACATGAGATGTGGGTTTAATCCCTGGGTTGGCAGGATCACCTGGGAAAGGCATGGCAACCCAATCCAGTATTCTTTCCTGGAGAATCCCATGGACAGAGAAGCATGGCAGGCTTCAGTCCATAGTGTCACAAAGTAGGACACTTACTGAAGTGATTTAGCATCAGCATTAATTCTTTAAAAGCCATTGCACCATGAGGTAAATCCTGTGACTGATACTGCCATGAGGATTCCAGCCTCTTTATACCCCTTCAAGGAACATCCAAATGAGCAGTCAATTTTGTGCTGATGCCTAGGTTTCCTGGGATATCTACATGGCTGAATTGCATGGTGGGCTTTACATTTTAAAGGCATAAAGCAAGAGTCCATATCATAAGTCTAACTATTTCAAAGTCCTAAATCAAGTTAATAAAATGTTAATACAACTCATCTCCTTCTTTGCAAAGATACAGTTCCATAAAGGCTTAGAAATTCAGATTCTGACTTGAAATGCTTAGACAATCGGGGTTCCACAAAATACAGTGCCTCTATACCTTATCTTCTTTCTCCTGCTTCTATTCTGTTCCTGCTACAGATATGTCTGTCCACTCAGGAAAATCCCTGTTTCAGTATGCTATGCTGGATTTCCATATACTGGTCCATTATGTTGAAGAGATGTACTACAGATCTCATTTAATGTGAAGAGGCATGTTTGATGAAGGCCAAAGTGTGGGGCACATGATGGGGCCCTTTTCCTGAGTATGTCAGTATTATTAAACATGAAATGACTCTCTGCTTGAGGGGATGAGAATATGACTTAGCTGAAAGAAGATCACTATTTGGCTTATATTCAGAAAAAAAAATTGAAGTCAGAATATCTGTAAAGCTACAATGAAAAAGGGAGATAAGGTGAAATTACAATATATTGTATCAAAATAATTAAATCTTAAGTTAATGATTGTAAAATAAGCAGTAAATAGTATATTGAAATTGGAGAAAACATAATTAGTTCATTACAGAACATATGAAAAACAATCCTAGAATTCCAAGGAAACATTAAAAAATGAATGGAAATATGAGGGACATGAGGGGACTAAGATGTTTGGGAATATTAAATATGTATAGATATAAAGAGCTATGTAGAGTTATCCAAATAGCGTTTTATTTATTGTAGAACAGTGGGTTAAGGCACAAAGTTATATTTTAATTAAATATAACTGTCTGCTTCACAAATCCTTGATCATTATTCTAGTGATGATGTTTTCCTGGAAACTCCCATGGACGTAGGAGCCTGGTAGGCTGCAGTCCATGCGGTTGTGAAGAATCGGACACGACTGAGCGACTTCACTTTCACTTTCCTGCACTGGAGAAGGATATGGCAACCCACTCCAGTGTTCTTGCTTGGAGAATCCCAGGGACGGAGGAGCCTGGTAGGCTGCCATCAGTGGGGTCACACAGAGTCGGACACGACTGAAGCAACTTAGCAGCAGCAGCAGCAGTGATGATGTTAGAAGTACAGCATCTGAATGCTTTTGGAAAAGGTCAGCGTGGTTCCTGGAGCAATATTTTTACAGGATCACTCCTTCTAATGAATATTCAGGGTTGATTTCCTTTAGGATTGACTGATTTGAAATTCTTGCTGTCCAAGGAATTCTCAAAAACCTCCTCCAACACCACAGTTTGAAAGCATCAATTCTTCGGCACTCAACCTTTTTTATGGTCCAACTCTCACAGCCCAAGATGACTACTGAAAAACCATTAGGTTGACTATATGGGCCTTTGTCAGAAAAATGATGTCTCTATTTTTAATACATTGTCTATGTTTGTCATAGCCTTTCTTTCAAAGAGCAAGTGTCTTAATTTCCTGGCTGCAGTCCTTATCTGCAGTGATTTTGGAGCTCAAGAAAATAAAATCCGTCACTGTTTCCACTTTTTATCCATCTATTTGCCATGAAGTGATTGGACTGGATGCCATGATCTTAGTTTTTTGAGTGTTGAGTTTTAAACACTCACTCTCCTCTTTCAGCTTCATCAAAAGGCTTTGAGTCCCTCTTTTTTTTTTTTTTTTTCTGCCATTAGAGTGGTATCATCTGCATATCTGAGGTTGGTGATATCTCTCCTTGCTATATTGATTCCAGCTTGTGAGTTTTCCAGCCTATTTCACATGAGGTACTCTGCATATAAGTTAAGTAAGTAGAGTGACAGTATTCAACCTTGTCGTACTTCATTCCCAGTTTGGAACCAGTCCACTGTCCCACGTCTGGTTCTATCTTCAACATTTTGTTGTGATCCACACAGTGAAAGGCTTTAGCATAGTCAGTGAAGAAGAATTAGATGTTTTTCTGGAATTCCCTTGCTTTTTCTATGATCCAATGAATGTTGGCAATTTGATACCTCACTTCTGTGCCTTTTCTAAATTCAGCTTGTACATCTGGTTCTCAGTTTACATACTACTGAAGCCTAGCTTGAAGGATTTTGAGCTTTACCTTGCTAGCACGTGAAATGAGTGTTATTGCCCTGTAGTTTGAACATTCTTTGGCATTGCCTTTCTTTGGGATTAAAATGAAAACTCACATTTTCCCATCCTGTGGCCACAGCTGAGTTTTCCAAATTTACTGAAATATTGAGTCAGGACTTTAACAGCATCATCTTTTAGGATTTGAAATAGCTCAGCTGGAATTCAGTCACTTCCACCAGCTTTGTTCATAGTGATGCTTCCTAAGGCCCACATGATCTCCCACTCCAAAATGTCTGGCTCTAGGCAAGTGACCACACCATAGTCATTATCTGGGTCATTAACACCTTTTTTGTATAGTTCTTCTGTGTATTCTTGTCACCTCTTCTTACTCTTTTCTACTTCTGGTAGATCTTTGCCATTTCTGTTCTTTATCATGCCAATCTTTGTATAAAATGTTCCCTTGGTATCTTCAATTTTCTTGAAGAGATCTCTAGTCTTTTCCATTCTATTCTTTTTCTCTGTTTCTTTTAATTATTCTCTCAAGAAGGCACTTATATCTCTCCATGCTATTTTCTGGAACACTGCATTCAGTTTGGTATGTCTTTCCCTATCTCCTTCCTTTTACTTCTCTTCTTTCCTCAGCTATCTGTAAAGCCTCCTGCTTCATTTTGTACTTCAAAGCCAAACTTTCCTGTTGCTCCAGGTATCTCTTGACTTCCTACTATTTTCATTCCAATCCCCTATGTAGAAAGAACATCTTTTTGATGTCAGTTCTAGTAGATCTTACAGATTTTTCTAGACCTTCTCAACTTCAGCATCTTTGGCATCAGTGGTTGGGGCATTGACTTGAATTACTGTAATGTTGAATGGTTTGCCTTATTAAGTGAACCAAGATCATTCTTTCATTTTTGAGATAGCACTGAAGTACTGCATTTTGGTCTGTTTTGTTCACTGAGGGCTACTCCATTTCTTCTATGGGATTCTTGCCTACAATAGTAGATATAATGGTCATCTAAAATCAATTCACTCATTTCCATTCATTTTAGTTCACTGTTTCCTATGATTCTGATGTTCACTCTTCCCATCTCCTTCTTGACTGCATGCAGTTTACCTTGATTCATGGACGTTACTATGCAGTATTGTTTTTTTACAGCATAAGGCTTTACTTTCACCACCAGATACATCCACAACTGAGTGTCATTTCCACTTTGACCCAGTTCTTCATTCTTTCTGAAGCTATTTCTCTGCTTTTTTTCAGTAGCATATTGGACACCTATTGACCTGGAGCTCTTCTTTCAGTGTCGTAACTTTTTATCTTTTTATACTGTTCACAGGATTCTTGAGGCAAGAATACTGGAGTGGTTTTCCATTCCCTTCCCCAGGGAATAAAATTCTTCAATATTTTTTAAACCAAATGTAGTTCAGTTAGAATTTTAACCTGAAAATTTTGTTCTCTCAGAGTAAAATTATAATTTGGGGAGATTTTCTATGATGTTTGAACTTTTTCTTCCAGTTTTTTGAGATATAATTGATATATAATTTAAGATGTACAGCCTGATGGTTTTACTTACATATGTCATGAAATTATTATTGCTGTAAGTTTTGTGAACATCTGTCATCTGATATAGATATAAAGTTAAAGAAATAGAAACAAGTAATATCTTCTAGGTCCACTCATGTTTTTGCAAATGACAAGATTTCATTCTTTTTTAATGATTGAGTAATATTCAATCATAAAATAATATAATATTATATATAGTACCTCTCTCTATATATGTGTGTGTATATATACACACACACACACACACACACCACTTTTTTTACAGTCATCTGTTGGTGGGAACTTGGGTTACTTCTTATCTTGGCTATTATAATTAATGTTGCAGTGATCATAGAATGCATGTATCCTTTCTATTTTAGAGTTTTTGTTTCCTTTGTAAATACCCAGGAGTGGAATTAATGGATTATATCGTAGTTGCATTCATAATTTTTAAAGACCCTCCATACGGTTTTCTATAGTTGTTGTTCAGTCGCTCAGTCATGTCCAATTCTTTGTGACCCCATGGGCTTCAGCATGCCAGGCTTCCCTGTCCTTTACCTCTTGGAGTTTGCACGAACTCATGTCCCTTGAGTTGATGATGCCATCCAATCATGTCATCCCCTGCCATCCCCTTCTCCTCCTCTCAATGTTTCCTAGCACCAGGGCCTTTTTCAGTGAGTTGGCTCTTCGCATCAGGTGGCCAAAGTACTGGAGTTTCAGCTTCAGCATCAATATAATGAAGGTTCAGGGTTGATTTCCTTTAGTATTGATTTACATAGTTGCTGCTCCAATTTGTATTCCTCACCCATCCTCTCCAGTATTTATTAATTGTGGTCTTTATGATGATGGGCATTCTGATGTGTAAGAGGATATCTCATATTGGTTTTGATCTGCATTTCTGTGACCTTCAGGGATGTTGAGAATTTTCTATATGTCTGTTGGCCATTTTACATCTTTTAAAAGGTCTTCTGCCTACATTTTGATTGGGTAGTTTGTTTATATTGCATTATATATGCTGTTTGTGTATTTTTGGTATTTACTCTTTATTGGTCAAATCATTTGCCAATATGGATAGTTTCTCTCATTTAGTATGTAGTCTTTTTATTTTGTTGATCATGTCCTTTGCTGTATAAAAGCTTTTAATTTTACTTCAGTCTCACTTGTTTATTTAGGCTTTTGTTGCTCTTGCCAGAGGAGACATTATCACAATAATACTGCAATTATTTTTCAAAGAGCATTCTTCTTATATGCTTTTTTAGGAGATTTATAGCTTCAGGTCTTACATTTAGGTCTTTAATCCATTTTGAGCTTATTTTTGTATATGATGTGTGAAAATGTTCATTCTTTTACATGTAGCTGTCCAGTTTTCCTAGTACCAATTATCAAAGAAATTGTCTTTTATCCATTATTTATTTTTACCCCCTTTTATTTTTATCTTTCATTGTAGAATAATTGACTGTTTAATGTGTGGGTTTATTTGTTGGCTCTCTATTCTGGTCCATTGATCTATATATCTATTTTTATGCCAGTACCATATTGTTTTGATAACTCTAGCTTTATAGTATAGTTTGAAATCAGGGATTATGATGCTTCCAGCTCTGTTCTTCTCTCTCAAGAGAGAGAAAAACTTTTGAGGTCTTTTGTGTTTCTATTCTTTATAACATTGTTTTCATTTCACAGGCACTTTTTTTGAGAATTAAAATTTTTGTAAATATATCAAGAAACCAACAAGCAAAATCCACCATTTGGAACAGAAAGAACAAATAGTTGCTTGTGATAATCATGAATAGAAAGTAGCACTGAGAAATAATTACTAGTATTTAAAAATAGAAAAAAATGGTATTTAATGTAAGAATGTGATATTAAAATCATAGAAATATTCAATAGAAATAAATAAAATATATATATATATAAAACACAATAATATAAACTACATGTATTTATGGATAACCTATTCTACATGAGCTCAGTAATACAGGTGGCAAAGTACAGTTTTATTTTAATATAAAATAAATATCAAATCATTCACCTTTTAATGTTAACTACTTTTTGAATCCAGGAATTTTCACAGTCTATGACTGTGTTAAGTTAGTTAATTTCACTAACTTATTATATCAGTCTAACATATTAGGAAAGCAGACATTTATATCAGTGCTCTCCTTTGATTTCTTCTACTGCCTTTACATTTACAAAATGGAATTTTTAATAACACAAAGGCAATTTTATATTAATAAATGTGAATAAATTTCTATCTTAGAGAAAACTGAATATCTGAATGAAAGAATGACTCTTCTTTTTGAATGGAAGCCAGAGGTAGTTTCAATGATGTATCAGTGGTATTTGTACACAGTAATTTTTTTTTTGAGTGACATTAAAAGATAGGAGAACTCTTCATAATCAATAGCAAATAAGAAAAAAAAATAAAGCATTACATTTCTTTTTAAAATATATGAGTTAACATAAGTACAGTTCTTTTGCCTTCTGAATTGTTTGGTCAGATCCTAAACTAAGGATTTCTGAATATATACAATATATAATTCTTTCCTTTTCTGGACTTTGCATGCATTGTGCTGTCACTTTAAAGTGATTTTTCCCTTTATAAGATACTATTCTGTTTAACATCACTTTGTCACAGATACAAATTCTGGAAGCTTCTTAAAGATATTGAAACAGTGTCCTTAGGTTTCTGAGCTAAATGTTTGACACAAGTGAATCTAACAGGATATGAATTAGATGGTTGTTAAAAGGTACAAGAAATTCTGCCCAATCCTATCTTTACTTTCGAACAGTCTTAACATGTGGAGGAACTGGGCAATGAGCACAGCTCCCCTTAGGACCTGTATGAAAATCCATTGTATCTGAGGAAAAGGAATAGGGAGAAGAAATAAACCTTACTTCAGGGGAAGTGTGAGACAATACATTGGGCCCAAAATGATAGTTTGGGGCAGGGGGTACAGAAAGAACATACTTTTAAAATCCAGACACATTACTAAGACTCAGACTTAATCAAAAAACAGAAAAAGCACCCTCCTGTCCATTATCAACTGCGTAGGTAATATGCTTTGAATAACAAGTTATGTTAGAAAACTTCTGGGACAAGGGATGGTATGGGGAGGGAGGAGGGAGGAGGGTTCAGGATGGGGAACACATGTATACCTGTGGCAGATTCATTTTGATATTTGGCAAAACTAATACAATTATGTAAAGTTTAAAAATAAAATAAAAAAAAAAAGAAAACTTCTGGGACAGAGAGAGAAAGAACAGGAACAAAGAAACTTTTTGAGATATAATTCAAAAGGTAGAAAAATCAGAACTGTTCTGATAAATCCAACCCTAAAGAAAGACATCTTTATAGGAATTTGAAGCCTGTTGCACACTGAGTGATAACAATAGCAACATCAGATTTAAGCCCAGACAAGTTCCTAAAACCCAGACAAGTTCACTTAAACACCTCCCTACACTAAATGAGCAGAAGTAAAGCCAGTCCATTTCCAAGCATAAAAGCTGTGCTTATCTCATTCTCTTCTAGTCTATGTAAAATGACTGGCTTACAGCAACAGAGTTACAAGATACATAAAACAAGAAGTAAAGCCCTCATAATAGACATAGCAATCATCAAAATTAGATAGGTAGGATACTGTTAGAAACTTTTAAACAAAAAAAGAAATTTAAAAAAATACCCAAAGTCTGTTGGGCAAATACAAATTGTCATAAGTGTAATAATCCCAGAAGGAGAAGATAGAACTGGAAAGAAGAAATTTGAAGAAATATTAGCTGAAAGTTTTTCAAAATTAACAATAAATGCAATTGTAGGCTACAAAAAATTCAGAGAACCACATAGGTCATTACAGAGTATTGAGTAGAGTTATCTGTGCTATTCAGTAGGTTCTTACTAGTTCTATAGTTTGCATATATTGATAGTAGTGTGTATATATCAATCCCAATCTCCCTCCTTCCCCTTCCATAACCATACGTTTGTTTTCTACATCCATGACTCTATTTCTGTTCTATAAATAGATTCACTTGTACCTTTAATTTTAGATTCCACATACAAGTGATATGATATTTGTATTCATTTGTCTTCATTCAGTGTGACATTCTCTGAGTCTACCCATGTCACGGCATATGGCATTAGTTCATTCTTTTTTATGTCTGTGTAATATTTCATTGTATAAATGTACTACATCTTTATTCATTCCTCCATCGATGGACCTTTAGGTTGCTTCCATGTCCTGGCTATTGTAAATTGTGCTGCAGTGAACTCTGTGGTACATGAAAAGTGAATAGTGAAAGTGAAGTCATTCAGTCATGTCCGACTCTTTGCGACCCCATGGACTGTAGCCCATGGAATTTTCCAGGCAAGAGTTCTGGAGTGGGTTGCCATTTCCCTCTCCAGGGAATCTTCCTGACCCAGGGATCAAACCCAGGTCTCCCGCATTGCGGGCAGAGGCTTTACCTCTGAGCCACGTGGGAAGACCCTGTGGTACATATATCTTTTCAAATTATGATTTTCTCCAGATATATGACCAGGGATGGGATTGCTGAATTATATGCTGGTGCTATTTTTAGTCTTTTAAGGAACCTCCATACTGTTGTCAATAGTGACTGTAACAATTTACATTCCCACCAGTAGTGTAGGAGGGTACCCTTTTTGGCACACCATCACTGGCATTTATTGTCATAGATGCTTTTGATGATGGTCATTTTGAGTAATGTGAGATAATACCTCATTGTAGTTTTCATTCACATTTCTCTAATGTTTAGTGATGTTGAGCATCTTTTCATGTGCCTCTTGGCCATCTGTATGTCTTCTTTGGAGAAATGCCTATTTAGACCTTCTCATTTTTTTATTTTTATTTTTTATATTGAGCTGCATAAGCTGTATATTTTGGAGATTAGCCAACATAAAAGGCTGCATATTATATGATTCTATAGACATGACACTGTGGAAACTAGTAAAACTATAGAAAGGGAAGGAGTTTGCATTGAGGGGATCTTGTTTGTTACAATCCATAGAACTATACAGCACAAAATATAAATTTTGTTGTATGAAATGTCTTTAAAATCTCAACCAGAATATTGGGGGATATTAGGATTGTTATGGACTGAATTCTATGTCCCCTAATCTCCTGTGTTGAAGCCCCAGTATGCATGTAATTGGAGCATGGAAACAATTAAGATCAAAGAGGCCTAATCTGATAAAGAAGAGACACTGGAGAGCTCTGTCTATCTTTACCATGTCCTCACATGGTAAAGAAGGGTGCCATCTGTGATCCAGGAAGAATGCTCTCACCAGAAACTGAATTGACCAATACCTTGTTTTTGGACTTTTTTCCTCCAAAACTGTTAGAAAATGAATTTCTGTCATTTAAGCTGCCTGGTATTTTGTTATGGTAGCCCAAGTTAACTAATACAAGGACTAGACAAGTGAATCTAACTGTATTACACATGAATCAAATAACTACACTGAAGGAGATATAGAGAAAGGAACTGACCTAAAAAATCTGGGGAAACAGTGTTTTGACTGAATGCCATTATCTTAAAAACAAAATACACAAACTGTTTACTATAATTGGAAATTATTTTTTCCTCACAAAGGTATGACTTCAGTATTCTGAAACTATTTTCTATTTTAAGATTAATATATTATAGAAAATGAAAATTACATTTTCACTGTAGGTCAGTGAAATTCACAAATAATGAAATGGAAAAAGGTAAACTGAGCTCACTGCTCCTGGATTAAAGTAGGAGTAATTTTTATATACTCATTTAAAACTTGTTAAAACAGAACAATAATTGCCATGGACAAAATCTACTGATGGATATTAAAATCAGTGAATTAGAATTTAAGCAGAAAAAAAATTACTAAAGTTTCAAATATCTAATATTTAATAATTATATTTAATAATTATAAAATGAAAAAATAATAGAAATTTTGCCTTGGAGAATCCTGATAGACACCACTTAAGTCAAGTGATCAAAATTAACTTTACCAGCAACGAGTTATGATATATACCTCCTGATATTATGCAATGAGGGCATATCACCTCTGTGATATTTTCACCAAAATGCAAAGCTTTATTCTAATAATGAAAAATGTCCAAAAAGCTATATAGAAAATTTTATAAAATAACTGTCCAGTGTTCTCTTAAAGTATCAAGGTCATAAAAGACAAGGAAAAATGGAAAAACTCTCACAGTCAGAGAAGAGTAAGAAAACAACTAAATGCAATGTGAATGGACAGTGTTCTGAAATGCTCATTAAGAGCTCCAGATTTTGAGAGTGGAGGGCCAAGGAGAATTCTTTTTTATTTTCATTTGGTGCAAGCCAAATGGATTTGAGGAAAATGTGAAACAAGAACATTAAATTTGCAGTAATAACTCACTGTGATAAAGACAAAGTCTACAATGTTTCGTGTAGAATTAGGGAAAGAGCTGCATTCAAAATGAATCATGAGATGAGAATAGGATTCAAACCTCCAAACCAAAAGACAAAACCTTTGAACAGAACATTCAATAAAGCCTCAGACAAGAAGTGAATATAAGTTACTTGACAAAAACTATTTTTTCCCAGTTTACCTTCTTCAGTATGTTACAGAGAAAGGCTCAAATATACAGCTTTTCTTCAAATTATAGCTTAGATATGGAGACAAACAAGTATTACATGATATACAAAGAAAGCAAAGAACCTATAAAAGTAAATGGAATGGTTTTCACTGTACTGCCCACTTTAAACATGAGGATAAAGTAAAGAAAATATGATTGTACAGATATAGCATTATGGAAAAGAATAAAAAAGACTCTTTTGAGTCAATCTGGAAGAATATGCATGATCAAAGAAATTATTAGCTGATAAAAATACTGATACAATTTAGTCATCTCAATTACTTAATTGCAGTCTAAAAGATGAAAACATATTAATCTCATACTCTGTAATTCCAAGTTGTCTACTGTAGTGAGCGGTGCTCTCAGAGGGAATTCAAAACGTATTTTAGATTCCTGTTCCTAGTATTTTAAAATTAAATTGTATTAACATGCAGTCATAGTTAATTTAGTTCAGTATAAAATGAATAATAGCAGTGTGCCTATATAAGTTAATTTAATAACAGCAGCAGTAGTTGTTTTATGTTGTTTGGATTATAGCTGTTCTATAAATCTGCAAGGCAAAAGCTAGATTTTTCATTTAGTCATTGTTTTTTGTCAGTGATTATCTCTAAGATAATAGTGATATTTTATCAAAGTGAGACAATCATTGTATCAATTTGTTATACAAAATAAAGACAAGTGACTTATTACTCTAGCTAAAGGCAAAGTAAATGCCCTGATCTTTGTTTCCAAATTCAACAATTAATATAAATTTGCTGTAACTAGACATAATTTTTATAAAAATTATACTATATAAAAGAAAATGATTATATTTTATTCAATTGATTTTTTCAGTAATAATTAGGATATGTTTGGAACAATTTGACAAAGTAACTATTATCAAACTAATAAATTATTACATTTCTAAAGCTACCTTCTTTTGCTCATTAATTCTGTTAATTTATGGGTCTATGAATGTATATGAAGTGCACCCATATAAGAATAGATTTCTCTCGAATAAGTCTGAAATTGTTTCTCATTAACTAGATTTTTTGTGGTCTAATATCTTGAGAGAGCCTATCAGTTACATTCATGTGGTCAAGGCATCAGTAGAAAAAGGTATACCTTATAAAGTTTGTAAATTCATATACTGCTTGTTTAATGGATTGTAAACTGATGAATATTACCCAAAATAAGACCATCAAGTTTAAATTACATGTAAATCATCTTAAAGTAATACACAAATTAATGAAAATATGTACTAACCAACAGAAGTAATGTAACACTATAAATCTTCAAATTAAACCATAAATCAATGAAATTCAATTAACTACTAGTATTCTTTGAGGAATTTGACACAAATTAAAAAATTTATTTTGAAAATAAATACATGAATTTGTAATGAAATTTTGTGAAGCTACATCTAGGACTGTTTGGTACAAAAAGATTCAACTTACCAAATACATAGGCATAATTCAAAACCATGTTAATTAAAAAGCTCAGAATGTTTTATAAACAAAGGTTTTATATATGATAAAAGATAAATGTGGCACCACATAATTGGCCTGATTATTTGATACTAGTAATAATGGAAAAACTGGCTTCGTATGTAGATAAAATTATAGTTGAATAGCTAATCAATATAGTATACACAATAACCCCATGTGGAATAAAGATTTAAAGATTATAATAGTATATTGAGATTAATATAAAATAGAAGGATATCTTTATGATCACAAAAAGGAAGGAACTGTCAGATAAAATCTTAACAAATCGTAAAGCAAAAGTGATAGATTTTTATCTTCAACATTTAGGATTTATGGTCAGTAGAGAGGAGTATCTTTATCCAAAACTACAAATAGATTAAAATCTAGAAGAAAACTTGAGTTTGGGAATGTCAAAATAGAGAACAAAACAACAAGAAAAAGATAAACAGGAGCACAAATGAGTACAAGTAAACAAAGATATACTGAATTTCTAGTAATAAAAAAGATGTTAATTAAATCAACCTTGAGATACCACTTTATGTCTAATATACAGTCAAAATGTACATTTCTGCAATACAATCAGTTTTTAATGTGGCGATATGATGCCTCTGGTTTACTAGGGGAAAGATGTACAAAAGTAAAATGCACAAATTAATACTTTCATATACTATCAAATTCCAAGTATGTGCAAATATCTACATTCTTCATTTGATTACTGGTAGAGAATTCTAAGTTGCTTTTTTTTTAATTCTCAGAACTTTAAATTTTCAGAAAAGTATATTGAACTTTATTTTTCTCTACTATAGGAATAGACTCCCTTCTAGCTCAGCTGGTAAAGAATCTGCCTGCAATGCAGGAAACCTGGGTTCTACCCCTGGATTGGGAAGATCTCCTGGAGAAGGGAAAGGCTGTCTATATTCTGGCCTGGAGAATTCCATGGACTGTATAATCCATGGGGTCACAAAGAGTAGGACACAACTGAATGACTTTAGGAATAGATGGGCTCTACTGAACTTGATTTTCTTTCTTTAACTCTGTGAATATTTATTATTATAATTAAAAAAAAAAAAAAACTTTCGTATTTTCTGCTCTCAGGTAATGAGAGAGTTTTTAACCATGTTTTGGACTGCAAGGAGATCTAACCAGTCCATCCTAAAGGAAACCAGTCCTTGGTGTTCATTGGAAGGACTGATACTGAGGCTGAAACTCCAATACTTTGGCCACCTATGCGAAGGACTGACTCACTGGAAAAGACCCTGATGCTGGGAGGGATTGGGGGACAGGAGGAGAAGGGGATGACAGAGGATGAGATGGCTGGATGGCATCACCGACTTGATGCACATGAGTTTGGGTGAACTCCGGGAGTTGGTGATGGACAGGGAGGCCTGGCCTGCTGCAGTTCATAGGGTCGCAAAGAGTCAGACACCACTGAGCAACTGAACTGAACTGTGACTCCAAAGTCAGTGTACTGTGTCTCTTATACTGTCTCGTATTTCCTGTCATTTTGCTGGATATTTAAGAAGATATTCTTGATTTTATTATCTATCCTTTATATTCAGTTATTTGTCTCTTTTTTAAGTGTCTTGTTCTTATATTAACTGTCAGAATTTGCTTACATTGATATTGTGGGTTCCCCTAATGTTAGATATACTGAAAGACAAGCTATGTCTTGAAAGGTGGTAGGAAAATTTGACATACATAAAAAGGGAAGAAAACACATATTTTGTTCAAACAAAAATAGAGGAAAAGAATCACATAATACATGGGGAATTACAATCAATTAATTTTGTTTGGAGTATATCATACAGACTCTGGAATAGGGCAGGGCAGATTTAGGGTAGGGCAAATTGCAACCTGATTTGGCATTCTTTGTTGTTATTGTTATTAAATCGCTCAGTCGTGTCCTATTTTTGGACTCCATGGACTGAAGCATGCCAGGCTTCCTTGTCCTTCACTATCTCCCAGAGTTTGCTCAGACTCATGTCCATTGAGTCGGTGATGGCATCCAACCATCTCATCCTCTAATGCCTCCTTCTCCTCCTGCCTTCAATCTTTCTCAGTATCAGGGTATTTTCTAATGAGTCTGCTCTTTGCATCAGGTGGCCAAAATTTTGGAGCTTCAGCTTTAGCATGAATATTTAGTCCTTCCTGAGAATATTTAGAGTTTATTTCCTTTAGGACTGACTGGTTTGATCTCCTTACAGTCCAAGGAACTCTCAAGAGTCTTCTCCAGCACCATAGTTGGAAAGCATCAATTCTTTGGTGCTCAGCCTTCTTTTGGTCCAACTCTCACCTCCATACATAACTACTGTATGGATACTGGAAAAACCATAGCTTTGACTGTGCAGAACTTTGTTGGCAAAATAATGTCTTTGTTTTTTTAATATGCTGTGTAGGTTGATCATAACTTTTTTCCAAGGAGCAAGCGTCTTTTAATTTCATGGTTGCAGTCACCATCGCAGTGATTTTGGGGTCCAAGAATATGAAGTCTGTTACTGTTTCCAATGTTTCCCCATCTATTTGCCATGAAGTGATGGGACTAGATACCATGATCTTCATATTTTGAATGTTGAGTTTTAAGTCAGCTTTTTCAATCTCCACTTTCACCTTCATCAAGAGGCTCTTAGGACTTCCCTGGTGGCTCAGAAGGTAAAGCCTCTGTCTACAATGCAAGAGACCTGGGTTCGATCCCTGGGCTGGGAAGATTCCCTGGAGAAGGAAATAGCACCCCACTCCAGTACTCTTGCCTGGAAAATCCCATGGACGGAGGAGCCTGGTAGGCTGCAGTCCATGGGGTAGCGAAGAGTCGAACACGACTGAGCAACTTCACTTTCACTTTTTACTTTCATGCACTGGAGAAGGAAATGGCAACCCACTCCACTATTCTTGCTTGGAGAATCCCAGGGATGGTGGAGCCTGGTGGGCTGCCGTCTATGGGGTCACACAGAGTCAGACATGACTGAAGTGACTTAGCAGCAGCAGCAGCAGCATACTATCTTGCTTAAATCACTCATGCTCCATTATAACAGATTATTTTGTCTCTTAATGAAGCACTTGACTAATTATTTTTTCACACCTAACAGCAGTCTTAACATCAGATTTAAGTATATTTTAAGAAAGTAGAAAGTTCCCTTCAGGAATATAGAAGCTCCAGAGTGAGTTTTCCAGGTCATGACAGATGACATTTATTTCTGTTTTGGTAACCTAAGAAGAATGTTAAACACCAGAATATTTTGGATGAAATAAAAATATATCCCTATAAGCAAAAACTGGGTAAGACAATATTTGTAGAATGTATGATGCCACAAAAATTGTCTTAGGAATAACTTAACACTTGCATATTCATGTGTAAAAATTAACAGCATTATTTTGTCACAAACCAAATAATTTTTATTTTCTTCTTCCAAAATATCCAGTATTAATCCTTGTTAGTGTTCCTTTTACACACTCTTACTATGTGTCACACAAAATTCATTCTGACTCCGAGACCATTCTATTTTCTTTTCTCTTTTCCTGACTCTCTTGGTATAAATCTTCATGTTACTAATGTTCCACACATTTCTAGCCTGTCTCTGTTAGAATAGCACTGCTTTAGAGAAACTTCTCTTACACCTTAATCTAAAATAATGCTCCCCCTCCCCATTCAGTCTATCTCTTACTCTCATTTTTTTTTCCTCAGTCCTGTCTTTACTTGTCATTATATTAGTTGCTTCTTCATTGCTGTAGTACCTGGTGTCAGTTTCCATAAGTTCCGTAAGTTCCATGGGAACAGGAATTTTCTCCAGGAGACTGAAGATAGGACTCTTGATGTTATTCCTACAGTATTTTCCATGATCTCTCCTTTGTCCAGTGACTTGTGTAGCACTGTTTGACACAGAGAAGTTCCTCAGCCATGTAATCTAAATGAATGAATGAAAGAATAGAGCAGATTTTACCAAACAATTCCAAAAATGCCAAAATATTGTTAACATAGCAAATAATTTGCATTCCAACCTCTCAGTTCTGCCACATTACTCATTAATTCTTAGGAATCCAGTTTTAATTTTCTCCTTCAACTTTTTTATTCTCTCAGTCATCAATTAGTACTTTTTTTGAGTTAGTATTGTGTGTTACTGTCTCTCCTATCATACCTTTGCCAGACTAAGATTCTTTCTACCTCATACCTATACCATAAAACTAACTCCTGATAGATGTTGCATACCAATGATTATACTGTGCCTGTGATCCCTGTTACTTACATAATAGTTGTCAAACTTCATATTCTATCAGATCTCAAGATGAGCTACTTTTCCTGCACCATTCCCTCACTACTCCTTAACCCCTTAATGTGTTCTTAATCAGCTTTCCTGATAGGCCAGTTGGTAAAGAATCCACCTACAATGCAGGAGACCCTGGTTCAATTCCTGGGTCGTGAAGATCCACTGAAGAAGGGATAGGCTACCCAGTCCAGTATTCTTGGACTTCCCTTGTGGCTCAGCTGGTAAAGAATCTGCCTGCAATGCAGGAGACCTAGGTTTGATCCCTGGTTGGGAAGATCTCCTGGAGAAGGAAAAGGCTATCCACTCCAGTATTCTTGCCTGGAGAATTGCATGGACTGTATAGTCCATGGGGTCACAAAGAGTTGGACACGACTGAGTGACTTTCACTTTCACTTCACTTTGCTATTTCTCACCTTTATGTGTTTAAGTTTCTTTGCACTGTGCATAAGCTGTTTTTTTTTTTTTCTTTTGTTTCATCTATCATTTCTCTAATTCTGAATTCATGATGTTCTTCCACTGATATTTCCCCTGTTCACTTCATTTTCCAATACTTTTTGTTGAAATAAATATTTTACATCTGATAATATCTTATAAATGTAAATTATAGTAGTACATATATTTATTGAATAACAGTGTTCTCATTCTAAATCCCACCATTATACCTTAGAAATAAAAATACATACATAGAAACTTACTTCAAACCCTGGTGTTTAAAACTTAACAGTTTGATTATCCTTCTATTGCTGTGAGGATAGTGAGTGAATGAAGTCAGTCAGTCACGTCCGACTTTTTGCGACCCCATGGACTGTAGTCTATCAGGCTCCTCCGTCCACAGAATTTTCCAGGCAGTAGTACTGCAGTGGGTTGCCATTTCCTTCTCCAGGGTATCTTCCCGACCCAGGGATCAAACCCAGATCTCCCTCACTGTAGACAGACGCTTTACCTTCTGAGCCACCAGGGAAATCCTTGCTATGAGGATAAGTCCTGACTTTTTTGAAAAACCCATGCCTCTAAGAGTTGCCAATGAAATACTTATCCTTTAAAAAAATATATTATTAGTTTGGCTCTACCAGGTCTTAGCTATGGCAAGATCTTCAATCTATACTGTGGCATGCACCATCTTTATTTGTAGCAATTGTGATCTAGTTCCCTGACCAGAGATTGAATCTGGGACCCCTGTATTGGTAGCACAGAGTCTTAGCCACTAGACCTCCATGGAAGTCCTGAAATATATATCTTTAAATACAGTTTTCTGTAAATGTAGTGTTGATGAAAAAGTATTGATGAAAATGTGGTCTTGAATAATATATCTAGATCTCTTTATTGTGTGAAAAATAGAAATTAACAAATCATATAAAAGGAAAGGAAAGAAGAGGCTCATCAATTAGAAGGATGGGTCTATATATTTTGAATATATATATTAAATTTATATTAAAAGACAATCATAGAAAAGTGATAAAAGAAACTGAAAGTTGTAAGATTAATGTTTTCTCCCTGAATGCTTATCTGGCTGAAACAGATACTCAATTTACATCTGGGTAAAGCTGTTACTGACAAATTCTGATCTAACTTGTCAACACCAGGTGTTATTAGGTTGCTCCTAACACATTCTGGAATAATTGATTTCTGTGTAATATAAAATTCTAATGAGTAGAGTGCACTTAAACAGTCTAAACAAATTGACTAAAAGAGTCACAAAATTAGACAAAAGATGGTAAATATTCAAGGTAAAATTTGTTTGAGGGAAGTGGTCTCTGGCTAATACTTGTTTTTGATGTAAGATCTATAGGTCTGGATTATAATTAGCAACTTAAAACCAGTTGATTTCTTGGGGACACAGTATAAATGAAATCATAAGATAACTAATGGAAGTGTATATAGAGTGAGATGCTGCATCATATAACAGACCAACAATCAGAGTTTTTATCATAATAATGGGTAGTTACATATCCTTTTAAAGTTTAGAATGTAGTTTTCTGGCAGTAAAAAAGTCCTGAAAAAGGAAAATGACTTAAATTGTAAAATATATGATGGCCCCTATAGTATTACTTATATGTTCTTCAGTAAAAATTATACAGTCATGATAGTTAGTTAAAACCAATGAGTTACCACAGCAAATTAAAAGTTACATAATATTTAAAAAAATTAGACCAAAGGTGCTAGAATGTGATGTTGTCTTTGCCTCTATTCAGTTATCTAAGCACATGTACTTAAACAGTTTCCAAAGAGACTGACTTAACTGTCAAACTTAAATTTACTTTCTGTTTGCTTTTGAAATGGACTTCACTTTATAATTTTTGAAATAGCTGAGCTGTTCATACTGGAGAAGGGAATGGCAAACCACTTAAGTATTCTTGCCTTGAGAACCCCATGAACAGTATGAAAAGGCAAAAAAAAAAAAAAAAATGAAACTGAAAGATAAACTCCCCAGGTTGGTAGGTGCCCAATATGCTACTGGAGAAGAGTAGAGAAATAACTCCAGCAAGAAAGAAGAGACAGCCAAAGCAAAAACAATGCCCAGTTGTTGATGTGACTGGTGATGTAAGTAAAGTCCAATGCTGTAAAGAACAATATTGCATAGGAACCTAGAATGTTAGGCCCATAAATCAAGGTAAATTGGAAGTGCTCAAACAGGAGATGACAAGAGTGAACATCAACATTTTAGGAATCAGTGAGCTAAAATGGACTGAAATGGGCAAAATTAACTCAGATGACTATTATATCTACTACTGTGGGCAAGAATCCCTTAGAAGAAATGGAGTAGCCCTCATAATCAACAGAAGAGTCCAAAATTAAGTTCTTGGGTGCAATCTCAAAAATGATAGAATGATTTCTTTTGCTTTCCAAAGCAAACTATTCAATATCACAGTAATCCTAGGCTATTCCCCAACTAGTAACGCCGAAGTAGCTGAAGTTGAACATTTATTCATGGGGTCACAAAGAGTCGGACACGACTGAGCGACTGAACTGAACTGAAAAGACCTTCGGACTAGAATGCAAAAGTAGGAAGTCAAGAGATACCTGGAGTAACAGGCAAGTTTGGCCTTGGAGTACAAACTGAAGCAGGGCAAAGGCTAACAGAATTTTGAGAAGAGAATGCACTGGTCATGAAAACACCCTCTTCCAACAACACAAGAGAAGACTCTACACATGGACATCACCAAATGGTCAATACTGAAACCAGGTTGATTACATTCTTTGTAGCTGAAGATGGAGAAGCTCTATACAGTCAGCAAAAACAAGACTGGGAGCTAACTGTGGTTCAGATCATGAACTCCTTATTGCCAAATTCAGGCTTAAATGGAAGAAAGTAGGGAAAACCACTAGACAATTCAGGTGTGAAATAAATCAAATCCCTTACAATTATACAGTGGACATGACAAATAGATTGAAGGGGTTAGATCTGATGGACAGAGTGCCTGAAGAACTATGGACAGAGGTTTGTAACATTGTACAGGAGGCAGTGAATCAAGACCATACCTTAGAAAAAGAAATGTAAAAAGGTAAAATGGTTACCTGAGGAGGTCTTACAAATGCTGAGAAAAGAAGAGATGTGAAAGGCAAAGGAGAAAAGGAAAGATATACCCATTTGAATGCAGAGTTCCAAAGAATAGCAAGGAGAGGTAAGAAAGCCTTCCTCGGTGATCAATGTAAAAAACAACAAAGGAAAACAATATGGGAAAGACTAGACATCTCTCCAAGAAAATTAAAGATACCAAGGGAACATTTCGTGAAAGATGGGCACAATAAAGGACAGAATTGACTTCTGTATTGTCCTAACAGAAGTAGAAGATATTAAGAAGAGGTGGCAAGAATACACAGAACTATAGAAAAAAGATCTTAATGGCCCACATAACACGACAGTGTGATCACTCACCTATATATGGCCAGACATCCTGGAATGCAAAGTCAAGTGGGCCTTAGGAAGCATCACTGTGAATAAAGCTAGTGGAGGTGATGGAATTCCAGCTGAGCGATTTCAAATCCTAGAAGATGATGCTGTTAAATTGCTGCTTTCAATATGCCAGAAAAATTGGAAGACTCAGCAGTGCCCACAGGACTGGACAAGGTCAGTTTTTATTCCAATCCCAAAGAAAGGTACTGCCAAGGAATGATCAAACTACCACACAATTGTATTCATCTCACATCTAGCAAAATAATGCTCAAAATTCTCCAACCCAGGCTTCAAAAGTACGTGAACTGTGAAATTTCAGATGTTCAAGCTGGATTTAGAAAAGGCAGAAAAACCAGAGATCAAATTGCCAACATCCGCTGGATTATGAAAAAAGCAAGAGATTTCCAGGAAAACATCTATTTCTGCTTTATTTACTATGACAAAGCCTTTGACTGCATGGATCACAATAAACTGTGGAAAATTAAGAGAATGGGAATACCAGACCACCTGACCTGCCTCTTGAGAAACCTATATGCAGGTCAGGAAGCAACAGTTAGAACTGGACATGGACAACAGACTGGTTCCAAATAGGAAAAGGAGTACGTCAAGCCTGTAAATTGTCACCCTGCTTATAAAACTTATATGCAGAGTACATCTTGTGAAATGTTGGACTGGATGAACAGAAGTTGGAATCAAGATTGCCAGGAGAATTTTCAGTAACCTCAGATGTAGAAATGACACCACTCTTATGGCAGAAAGTAAAGAGGAACTAAAGAACCTCATGATGAAAGTGAAAGAGGAGAGTAAAAAAGTTGGTTAAAAACTCAACATTCAGAAAACTATGATCAGGGAATCTGGTCCCATCACCTCATGGCAAATATATGGGGAAACAGTGGAAACAGTGAGAGACTTTATTTTTGGGGTGCTCCAAAATCAATATGCCAGCAAATTTGGAAAACTCAGCAGTAGCCACAGGACTAGAAAAGGTCAGTTTTCATTACAATCCCAAAGAAAGGCAATGCCAAAGAATGTTCAAACTACCGCACAATTGCACTCATCTCACACACTGGTAAAGTCATGCTCAAAATTCTCCACACCAGGCTTCAGCAATATGAGAACCGTGAACTTCCAGATGTTCAAGCTGGTTTTAGAAAAGGCAGAGGAACCAGAGATCAACTTGCCAACATCTGCTGGATCATCAAAAAAGCAAGAGTTCCAGAAAAACATCTATTTCTGCTTTATTGACTATGCCAAAGCCTTTGACTGTGTGGATCACAGTAAACTGTGGAAAATTCTGAAAGAGATGGGAATACCAGACCACCTGACCTGCTTCTTGAGAAACCTATATGCAGGTCAGGAAGCAACAGTTAAAACTGGACATGGAACAATAGACTGGTTCCAAATAGGAAAAGGAATATGTCAAGCCTGTATATTGTCACCCTGCTTATTTAACTTCTATGCAGAGTACATCATGAAAAACGTGGGGCTGGAGGAAGCACAAGCTGGAAACAAGATTGCTGGAAGAAATATCAATAAGCTCAGATATGCAGATGACACCACCCTTATGGCAGAAAGTGAAGAGGAACTAAAATGCCTCTTGATGAGAGTGAAAGAGGAGAGTGAAAAAGTTGGCTTAAAGCTCAACATTCAGAAAACTAGGATCATGGCATCTGGTCCCATCACTTCATGGGAAATAGATGGGGAAACAGGGGAAAGAGTGTCAGACATTATTTTTTGGGGCTCCATAATTACTGCAGATGGTGACTGCAGCCATGAAATTAAAAGACCCTTACTCCTTAGAAGAAAAGTTATGACCAACCTAGACAGCAGGTTAAAAAGCAGAGACTTAACTTTGCCAGCAAAGGTCCGTCTAGTCAAAGCTATGGTTTTTCCAGTACTCATGTATGGATGTGAGAGTGGGACTATAAAGAAAGCTGAGTGCCGAAGAATTGATGCTTTTGAACTGTGGTGCTGGAGAAGACTCTTGAGAGTCCCTTGGACTGCAAGGAGATCCAACCAGTCCATTCTAAAGGAGATCAGTCCTGGGCGTTCTTTGGAAGGACTGATGCTAAAGCTGAAACTCCAATACTTTGGCCACCTCATGTGAAGAGTTGACTCATTGGAAAAGACTCTGATGCTGGGAGGGATTGGGGCAGGAGGAAAAGTTGACAACAGAGTATGAGATGGCTGGATGGCATCATCCACTCAATGGACGTTATTTTGAGTGAACTCCAGGAGTTGGTGATGGACAGGGAGGCCTAGTGTGCTGTGATTCTTGGGGTCGCAAAGAGTCAGAAACGACTGAGTGACTGAACTGAACTGAACTGAACTGAAAATCACTGCAGATGGTGACTACAGCCGTGAAATTAAAAGACACTTGCTCCTCGGAAGAATAGCTATGAGCAACCAAGACAGCATATTAAAAAGCAGAGACGTTACTTTGCCAACAAAGATCTGTCCTGTAAAAGCTGCTTGTTTTTCCAGTAGTCATATATGGATGTGAGATTTGGACTATAAAGAAAGCTGAGCTCCGAAGAATTGATGCTTTTGAACTGTGGTGTTGGAGGAGACTCTTGAGAGTCCCTTGGACTGCACAAAGATCCAAGCAGTCCATTCTAAAGGAAATCAATCCTGAATATTCATTGGAAGGACTGAGGCTGAAGCACAAGCTCCAAACTTCGGCCACCTGGTGCAAAGAATTAACTCATTTGAAAAGACCCTGATGCTGGGAGGGATTCAAGGCAGGAGAAGAAAGGGACAACAAAGGGTGATTGTTGGATGCCATCACGACTCAGTGGACATGAGTTTGAGTAAGCACTGGGAGTTGGAGATGAACAGTGAAGCCTGGCATGCTGTAGTCCATGGAACTGCAAAGAATCTGACAACACCGAGCAACTGAACTGAACTGATTAAAATGTAAAATGACTGTATTTTGCTCCTTTTTCCCCTACAGCCAAAGTTGCCCTTGTCCTTCTAGAACAGCTACAACATCTGGTTAGTATCTGATGTATTTTGATTAGAGCTAACGTATTGTACTGTTTTGACCTTTTCAATATTCTGCACTTTAATTGGCTGTTCATTCTGTATCTTCCCTACAGGTTAGTGGGACTGCAGGGAAGGGAAAATGCAATGAGTAGCCAATCAAATCATAGAACATTGAAAAGGTCAAAGCTGTATAGTAGAATCTTGTAATTGACAGGAATGTAAGAGACATTAAAATTCTACCACATGCTTCTTATGACAGAGACTATAATGAAAAAGAAAATGGCAGCATGTAAATCTATTCATATGACTTATCATTGTTCTGAGAGTTGAGTACATAGTTTAACACATTTCAGTTTTGATTTTTTAAACTACATTATTTTGGTATCCCACAGATTTTGTGGTGAGTTATATTACACTTAGTCAGCAGAACTGTTTGTCTAGCGGTAGATATTCAGTTCAACATAGAATGACATGTCTTAACTGTGAATAGATCTACAATTATAAAAATCAAGAGAGGCAGTATTCATAGAAAGAATACTTTTATCTTATGAAGGACTCTCCAAACACACTTGAAAACCTTTGATAAACTTGTTTTTTTTTCCTTCTTTTTTTAAGGGAAACACCAAACTAATATAAAAGAGAGTTTTCTCTGTTTTCATAGAAGCTATCTTCATTGATGATAAATACTGGACTCAGAGTCCCCTAAGAGAAAGCTCTGGGGCCTGAGGCTGTAAATATATTCTGTTATCTGGCTCTTAGATTATAATTAAGAAAGACATTTTTCAGTCAGAGCATTGACCTAGAAGCCATATTTTAAGTGTGTCTTCTCAGAAGTTTTACTCCCTTGAACACACACAACTAGAGGAGATCAACTGGAAAAGAGAGATAGGGGAGAAAAACAAAACTTCCCAGAATTTCAGCAAATGATAATGTAATGAATGTTGGCATAATTCAAATGAAATAAATACAAAGCTTGTGGTTAGTTGTTGAACAATATGAGATTTGACACCCATACTTGCCCTCACATTTTTGAGACTTGTCATGCATACTGCACAGTCATTAATAATAGCTAATAAATAGAGCCTCCCTGGTGGCTCAGATGGTAAAGCCTCTGCCTGCAATGCAGGAGACCTGGTTCAATCCCTGGGTCTGGAAGATCCCCTGGAGAAGGGAATGGCAACCCATTCCGGTATTCTTGCCTGGAAAATCCCATGGATGAAGGAGCCTGGTAGGCTACAGTCCATGGGGTTGCAAAGAGACATGACTGAGCGACTTCACTCAGTCGCTCAGTCATGTCAGAAAATCAGTAAGGACATAGTGGAACTCAGCAGCACTATCAAGCACATGGGTATAATTGGCATGACCACCCTTAATGTCAAGAGATTAGAGAAATGCAGTCCTGTCATGTGCCCTTCCCACCCCGACTAAAGTGTAGTATCAATGAATAGTTCTAATAAGACTTGCAAAATCTATTGCATGAACCTTGAGACTGATAAACCTATAGATTTGCATTCATAATGCTTTATGTAGACCACTGTGTTGCTCTTATCTTACAGTTTTGTTTACTGTAATTAGTATCCCCAACTAGGTTATAAACTCATTAAGGCACAGCCTATAGCTTTTTTTTGTTTAAAACCTTTGATATCCAGAAGAATGCAAGTCATGTGCTTAAGAAATGCTGTTTAAAGAACTGCCTGCCTGATATTATTTTCACTCTCTCAGTATGAGTTATTACTTTCTGAATTCTTTAATTTAAATCCAATTATCCTTTTGATAAGCATGCACCAACTATTACACATGTGAGGCACTAACACAATATCTCTGTCCCTGAACAGACATAACACAATATCTGTGTCCCCTGTTCGTAGATATGTAAATAAGTAGATACCAATTATATAGGGAAAGAAAGCAAACAAGTACTCACAAAATATACTGTACTGGGAAGATAAATAAATCCTCCCACAAGGAATTCTATATTGTTTACAGGGATTAAAATGTAAAGATCTTATGTGTATACTTGGTTGATTTTAAGGCTTTATAGTTTTCTAATATGATTTTTCAAGCCACTGTATTATCTGTAATTTATGAAGTTTGATATGGTTTATTTATACTTCATTCAATTCAAATACTTTATACTTTACTTTTTCTTTTTATTTAAGAAAATTTTAGAGATACATTATTTAATTTGGAAACATTTTATAATTTTAAAGATATATTTTACTATTGATTTCTAGCTTAATTTTATTAGGGTTAAGTAAATATTTTATTTATTTTTTTATTTTATTTTATTTTTAAACTTTACAATATTGTATTAGTTTTGCCAAATATCGAAATGAATCCGCCACAGGTATACCTGCGTTCCCCATCCTGAAGCCTCCACCCTCCTCCCTCCCCTCCCCTCCCTCTGGGTCGTCCCAGTGCACCAGCCCCAAGCATCCAGTATCGTGCATCGAACCTGGACTGGCGACTCGTTTCATACTTGATATTATACATGTTTCAATGCTATTCACCCAAATCTCCCCACCCTCTCCCTCTCCCACAGAGTCCATAAGACTGATCTATATATCAGTGTCTCTTTTGCTGTCTCGTACACAGGGTTATTGTTACCATCTTTCTAAATTCCATATATATGCGTTAGTATACTGTATTGGTGTTTTTCTTTCTGGCTTACTTCACTCTGTATAATAGGTTCCAGTTTCATCCATCTCATTAGAACTGATTCAAATGTATTCTTTTTAATGGCTGAGTAATACTCCATTGTGTGTATGTACCACAGCTTTCTTATCCATTCATCTGCTGATGGGCATCTAGGTTGCTTCCATGTCCTGGCTATTATAAACAGTGCTGCGATGAACACTGGGGTACACGTGTCTCTTTCCCTTCTGGTTTCCTCAGTGTGTATGCCCAGCAGTGGGATTGCTGGATCATAAGGCAGTTCTATTTCCAGTTTTTTAAGGAATCTCCACACTATTCTCCATAGTGGCTGTACTAGTTTGCATTCCCACCAACAGTGTAAGAGAGTTCCCTTTTCTCCACACCCTCTCCAGCATTTATTGCTTGTAGACTTATGGATTGCAGCCATTCTGACTGGCGTGAAATGGTACCTCATAGTGGTTTTGATTTGCATTTCTCTGATAATGAGTGATGTTGAGCATCTTTTCATGTGTTTGTTAGCCATCTGTATGTCTTCTTTGGAGAAATGTCTATTTAGTTCTTTGGCCCATTTTTTGATTAGGTCATTTATTTTTCTGGAGTTGAGCTGTAGGAGTTGCTTGTATATTTTTGAGACTAGTTGTTTGTCCGTTGCTTCATTTGCTATTATTTTCTCCCATTCTGAAGGCTGCCTTTTCACCTTGCTAATAGTTTCCTTTGTTGTGCAGAAGCTTTTAAGTTTTATTAGGTCCCATTTATTTATTTTTGCTTTTATTTTCAATATTCTGGGAGGGGGGTCATAGAGGATCCTGCTGTGATGTATGTCGGAGAGTGTTTTGCCTATGTTCTCGTCTAGGAGTTTTATAGTTTCTGGTCTTACGTTGAGATCTTTAATCCATTTTGAGTTTATTTTTGTGTATGGTGTTAGAAAGTGTTCTAGTTTCATTCTTTTACAAGTGGTTGACCAGTTTTCCCAGCACTACTTGTTAAAGAGATTGTCTTTAATCCTTTGTATATTTTTGCCTCCTTTGTCAAAGATAAGGTGTCCATATGTGTGTGGATTTATCTCTGGGCTTTCTATTTTGTTCCATTGATCTATATTTCTGTCTTTGTGCCAGTACCATACTGTCTTAAGTAAATATTTTAAAACTGTAAAAATTTATTTAAAACTTGTTTTGTGGCTCAAAAAATGACCTATCATGGTTAATGTTCTATATGCATTTATGAAGAATATCTGCTGTATTGCATTTTAGGCATATTGCTCTATAATGCCATTAAGGTTAGGTTGGTTGTCTTTTTACAAATTTTTTTTTTAAACTCTAGGATTATTTTGTTTGCTTCATTTAGTAATTATTGAAATAGTTTTTCTGAAATCTTCAACTTTTATCTTATTTATTTCTTTATTTTGAGGAGCTATATTTAATCTTACATGTAAGATTAACATCTTTCTGCTAAAAAGTACTTTCATTATTATGGAATTTACCTTTTTATCTTTGATATTATTTTTTGTGAATTATACTTTGCCTGATAATATAGGCAGATAAATTTTCTTATATTTACTATTTGTGTATTATACATTTTTCCAGTGTTTAATTTTACTTATCACATATCTATATATTTTTATTTTATAAATATATACTCTGATTTTAATATAGTTGAACCTTCACACTGACTTTAATCTATATTTATGCTTTTTATATTTTATATGAAATAGGTATTTATATTTTAAAATGTAGAGTATGTTCCATTTAGTTGGTTCTGTAAAATGTTCAGCCATTATTTCTTCAAGCATTTTTCTCTTCCACAATTTTTCTCCTCTAATTCTGGGATTCCAGAACCTTTATTAGACTATATAATATTACCCTACAGGTCATTAAAAACCTGTTCTGTTTTTCATATCTTTTTCTTTTTCCACATTCCATGATTTCATTTGCTGTATCTTCAAGTACCTTTTGTTCTGTTGTATTGTTTGTTTTTAAACTTTATTTAGTTAAAATCTAGATATTTTATCTTTCGGTTCTAGAATTTTCATTTGTCTTAACAGCTTCTATTTATTTTTCTAAAATAGCCCATATATTCACTCATTATGTTGATCATTATTCCTTGGATGTTAATTTCAACATATAAGCTGTCTTTAGTTTTATCCTATTGACAGGTTTTTGCCTCAATATGGCCTTTTTTTTTTTGTTCTGTTTCTTCACATATCTTTAGAACTTATAATTGTGATTTTCTTACCTTTTGTGTGCCTGTTTTATTGAGATACTAGTTTTGTTTTTTTTTTTTAGATTGTAGAGTTTTATTCCTACAAGCAATATATTTACTATTGGATTAGAGTGCTCTATTAAGGCATTTTTTGGAGGCCTGTTTGGGATGTGTCCAGAGTAGCTTTTTCATTCAGGGATCCAACCCAGATCTCCCTCACTGCAGGCAGATTCTTTACTAGGTGAGCCACAAGGAAAGCCCAGGAATACTGGAGTGGGTAGCCTATCCCTTCTCTAGCAGATCTTCCTCACTCAGGAATTGAACTGGCATCTCCTGCATTGCAGGCATATTCTTTACCAACTGAGCTATCAGGGAAGCCCTCACTAGGGCTAGAGAAGTTATAATTTGAAGAAGTGATCTCCAGTTGATGTTTTCTCCCAGGTTTTGCAGAGTCTCACCCTGTGGATAGAGAACTTATGATTTGGCCAAAGATACATAAGGTCACATGCATGCAAATTTATCCAACTTCTTTTCCTTGTAATGCTTTTCTCTCCATTATCGTAACCTTCAAATTTCAACCTTCTTGGCAGCTCTGAACTATGATCTCTGTTTCCTCTACCCAGTGACCTTGTATTATGGAACACTTCAATTTCTTGGGGAATCATTTCTCTAACTGATATCTGTAGAATCCTAAGGCTAATTAGATAAAATCTTAACAAGTTTAGAATTTGTTTTTATTACCTGTTCTTTTCTTATATTTAACTTAAGTAGCTTCCAGATGTTCAAGATGTTCAGTGAACTTCCAGATGTTCCAGCTGGATTTAGAAATGGCAGAGGAACCAGAGATCAAATTGCCAACATCTGTTGGATCATCAAAAAAGCAAGAGAGTTCAAGAAAAATATTTCCTTCTGCTTTACCAACTATGCCAAAGCCTTTGACTCTGTGGATCACAATAAACGGGAAAATTCTGAAAGACATGGAAGTACCAGACCACCTGACTGCCTCCTCAGAAATCTGTATGCAGATCAAGAAGCAACAGTTAGAACTGGAAATGGAGCAACAGACTGGTTCCAAATCAGGAAAGGAGTATGTCAAGGCTGTATATTGTCACTCTGCTTATTTAACTTATATGCAGACTACATCATGCAAAATGCCAGGCTGACTGAAGCACAAGCTGGAATCAAGATAGCTGTATTAGAATGCAGATGACACCACCCTTATGGCAGAAAGTGAAAAAGAACTAAAGAACCTCATGATGAAAGTGAAAAATAAGAGTAAAAAAGCTGACTTAAAACTCAACATTCAAAACACTAAGATCATGGCATCTGGTCCCATCACTTCATGGCAAATAGATGGGGAAACAATGGAAATAATGACAGACTTTATTTTCTTGAATTCCAAAATCACTGCAGATTGTGACTCCAGCCATGAAATTAAAAGACACTTACTCCTTGGAAGAAAAGTTATTACCAACCTAGACAGCATATTAAAAAGCAGATGTTGCCAACAAAGGTCCATCTAGTCAAAGCTATGATTTTTACAGTGGTCATGTGTGGATGTGAGACTTGGACTATAAAGAAAGCTGAGCACCAAAGAATTGATGCTTTTGAACTGTAGTGTTGGAGAAGACTCTTGAGAGTCCCTTGGACTGCAAGGAAATCCAACCAGTTCATCCTAAAGGAAACCTGTCCTGAATATTCGTTGGAAGGACTGATGTTGAAGGTGAAACTCCAATGGTTTGGCCGCCTGATGCGAAGAACTGAATCACTGGAAAATACCCTGATGTTGGGAAAGATTTAAGGCAGGAGAAGAAGGGGATGGCAGAGGATGAGATGATTGGATGGCATCACCAACTCA
Source organism: Bison bison bison (assembly GCF_000754665.1). NCBI lineage: Eukaryota > Metazoa > Chordata > Mammalia > Artiodactyla > Bovidae > Bison > Bison bison. The sequence goes on along the minus strand of NW_011495049.1, from coordinate 10,974,106 downwards.
ATGGACATGAGATTCAGCAAGCGCCAAGAGTTGGGGATGGACAGGGAAGCCTGGTGTGCTGCAGTCCATGGGGTCACAAAGAGTCAGACATGACTGAGCAACTGAACTGAACTTAAGTTTAAAAGATGAATAAAATGTTACCAAGTAATTTTGAGATATACCTAAAGTTGTAGCATGGCTGTGAAATAAAGCCAATATTTCAGAATTGCATATTTTTTCTTGTAATATCTTATCAGCATATGAAGAAGAAAATAATGTGTCTTTTCATAATCTTTATGTTAGCAAGACCATTCTCAAAGGATTGAGGAAGTAGGAAAAAATACCATTCTTATAAAAAGGTTGGTGTTTTCTAAGAAATTCTTAGAATTTTTTTGCACACAAAAGTAATAGGCAAGGCCCAAGTATTTCCAAGCTAAGTGTGTCAATCTCAAAATTTAATGAAAGGATTCAGTTCATATATTACTATTTATCTGACATCTGACTCCCAACTTAAAGTATTAAAATTGTGGTGTTTGTAAAACTCCATTTGAGTTTATTATATTCCTCAATCATACACAAAGCCAGATATCATCTCCATTCCCTCCAAAGCTGTGCCAAGTTTATCATTTTTTATAACTGGAACACTTTAGAAAGTGAAAGTATACATTAGAACAAAGAGGTATATTTGCCCAGCCATGGTTGTAACAGTACCATAAATTGTTTATGTATTCATGGCAGAAACTATTATAAAGACATCCTTAATTCTGTGTCATCTTCTTCCATTCCTATATCCAATCCATAAAAAGTTACTGTTTGTACTATATACAAAATATATCTAATATATGTCAAAGTATTTCAATTTCTAATGCTGAAACCTTGGCAGAGAAGATAAAAATTTCTCACGTTTACTGCTCTAACAGCCTCTCTACATCTACTCATTGGCCCCTCAATTACATACTCCGTAGAGCAACAAAAGTGCCATTAAAATGTACATTAGATCATGTTAATATCTCCATTAAAATTATTTAATGGCTTTCAGTTACAGTTTTAATTAAAGACTTTATATTTTGAGAGCAGTTTTAAGTTCAGAGCAAAATTGAAAGAAGGGGCAGATATTTCTCATATATACCCTGACCCTACACATGCATAGCCTCCCCTATGTCAACAACCACAAGAGTGGTACAGTTGTTACACTTGATGAACCTACATTGACATATCATAATTGCCCAGTGTCTATAGTTTCCATTAGGGTTCATTCTAGATGTTATACATTCTGTGGATTTAGACAAATGTATAATGACATATTCAGTTCAGTTCATTCGCTCGGTCATGTCTGATTCTTTGTGACCCCATTCACGCCAGGCCTCCCTGTCCGTCACCAACTCCCAGAGTCCACCCAAACCAATGTCTATTGAGTTGGTGATGCCATCTAACCATCTTATCCTCTGTCGTCCCCTTCTCCTCCTCCCCTCAATCTTTCCCAGCATCAGGGTCTTTTCAAATGGGTCAGCTCTTCACATCAGGTGGCCAAAATATTGGAGTTTCAGCTCCAACATCAGTCCTTCCAATGAACACCCAGGACTGATCTCTTTAGGATGGACTGGTTGGACCTCCTTGCAATCCAAGGGACTCTCAAGAGTCTTCTCCAACAACACAGTTCAAAAGCATCAACTCTTCGGTGCTCAGCTTTCTTTACAGTCCAACTCTCACATCCTTACATGACCATTGGAAAAACTACAGCCTTGACTGGATGGACCTTTGCTGACAAAGTCATGTCTCTGCTTTTTAATTTGCTATCTAGGTTGGTCATAACTTTCCTTCCAAGGAGTAAACGTCTTTTAATTTCATGGCTGCAGTCACCATCTGCAGTGATTTTGGAGCCCCCCAAAGTAAAGTCTGACTCTGTTTCCACTGTTTCCCATCTATTTCCCATGAAGTGATGGGACCAGATGCCATGATCTTTGTTTTCTGAATGCTGAGCTGTAAGCCAACTTTTTCACTCTCCTCTTTCACTTTCATCAAGAGGCTTTTTAGTTCCTCTTCACTTTCTGCCCTAAGGGTGGTGTCATCTGCATATCTGAGGTTATTGATATTTCTCCCGGCAATCTTGATTCCAGCTTGTGCTTCTTCCAGCCCAGTGTTTCTCATGATGTACTCTGCAGAGAAGTTAAATAAGCAGGGTGACAATATACAGCCTTGATGTACTCCTTTTCCTATTTGGAACCAGTCTGTTGTTCCATGTCCAGTTCTAACTGTTGCTTCCTGACCTGCATATAGGTTTCTCAAGAGGTAGGTCAGATGGTCTCGTATTCCCATCTCTCTCAGAATTATATACAGTTTATTGTGATCCACACGGTCAAAGGCTGTGGTATAGTCAACAAAGCAGAAATAGTTGTTTTTCTGGAACACTCTTGTTTTTTCGATGATCCAGAGGATGTTGGAAAGTTGATCTCTGGTTCCTCTGCCTTTTCTAAAGCCAGCTAGCCATCATTATAATATAACACAGAGCATTTTTACTGCCTTAAAAATCCTCTGTGCTCATCTCTTCCTCTTCTGCTGCTGCAGCTAAGTTGCTTCAGTCGTGTCTGACTCTATGTGACCTCACAGACGGCAGGCCACCAGGCTCCCGCATAACTGGGATTCTCCAGGTAAGAACACAGGAGTAGGCTGCCATTTCTTTCATGAAAGTGAAAAGTGAAAGTGAAGTCTCTCAGTAGCGTCTGACACTTTGTGACCCCACTGACTGCAGCCTACCAGGCTCCTCCATCCATGGGATTTTCCAGGCAAGGGTACTGGTGTGGGTTGCCATTGCCTTCCTCTTCTACCCTACTCTATTTCCAAGCCCTTAGTATGCACTGATATTTTACTGTCTCCAGAGTTTTTTCTTCTTTAGTCATATAGTTGCTCTTATTATAGTATGTAGCCTTTTCACTTCTTTCACTTTCTAATGTGCATCTAAGGCTATCTGAATATTTTAGAGATTATCTTGATTTTATAGAAATAAGGTCTAGAGATCTACTGAACAACACTGAGCCCATAGTTAATAATACTGTATTGTACACTTAGAATTTTGTTAAGTGGGTAGAATTCAGATTAAATGCTCTTCAGTTCAGTTCAGTCACTCAGTCGTGTCCGACTCTTTGTGACCCCATGAATCGCAGCACGCCAGGCCTCCCTGTCCATCACCAACTCCCAGAGTTCACTCAGACTCACAGCCATTGAATCAGTGATGCCATCCAGCCATGTCATCCTCTGTCATCCCCTTCTCCTCCTGCCCCCAATCCCTCCCAGCATCAGAGTCTTTTCCAATGAGTCAACTCTTCGCATGAGGTGGCCCAAGTACTGGAGTTTCAGCTTTAGCATCATTCCTTCCAAAGAAATCCCAGAGCTGATCTCCTTCAGAATGGACTGGTTGGATCTCCTTGCAGTCCAAGGGACTCTCAAGAGTCTTCTCCAACACCACAGTTCAAAAGCATCAATTCTTTGGCGCTCAGCCTTCTTCACAGTCCAATTCTCTCATCTGTACATGACCATTGGAAAAACCACAGCCTTGACTAGACGGACCTTTGTTGGCAAAGTAATGTCTCTGCTTTTGAATATGCTATCTAGGTTGGTCATAACTTTCCTTCCAAGGAGTAAGCGTCTTTTAATTTCATGGCTGCAGTCACCATCTGCAGTGATTTTGGAGCCCCAAAAAATAAAGTCTAACACTATTTCCACTGTTTCCCCATCTATTTCCCATGAAGTGATGGGACCAGATGCCATGATATTCGTTTTCTGAATGTTGAGCTTTAAGCCAACTTCTTCACTCTCCACTTTCACTTTCATCAAGAGGCTCTTTATTTCCTCTTCACTTTCTGCCATAAGGGTGGTGTCATCTGAGTATCTGAGGTTATTGATATTTCTCCCGGCAATCTTGATTCCAGCTTGTGTTTCTTGCAGTCTGGCATTTCTCATGATGTACTCTGCATATAAGTTAAATAAGCAGGGTGACAATATACAGCCTTGATGTACTCCTTTTCCTATTTGCAACCAGTCTGTTGTTCCATGTCCAGTTCTAACTCTG
>NW_011495049.1:10944824-10969961 GCF_000754665.1 Bison bison bison | reverse complement strand
TTCTTGCAGTCTGGCATTTCTCATGATGTACTCTGCATATAAGTTAAATAAGCAGGGTGACAATATACAGCCTTGATGTACTCCTTTTCCTATTTGCAACCAGTCTGTTGTTCCATGTCCAGTTCTAACTGTTGCTTCCTGACCTGCATACAGATTTCTCAAGAGGCAGGTCAGGTGGTCTGGTATTCCCATCTCTTTCAGAATTTTCCACAGTTTATTGTGATCCACACAATCAAAGGTGTTGGCATAGTGAATAAAGCAGAAATAGATGTTTTTCTGGAACTCTCTTGCTTTTTCCATGATCCAGTGAATGTTGGCAATTTGATCTCTGGTTCCTCTGCCTTTTCTAAAACCAGCTTGAACATCAGGAAGTTCACGGTTCACATATTGCTGAAGCCTGGCTTGGAGAATTTTGAGAATTAGTTTACTAGCATGTGAGATGAGTGCAATTGTGCAGTAGTTTGAGCATTCTTTGGCATTGCCTTTGGAATTGGAATGAAAACTGACCTTTTCCAGTCCTGTGGCCACTGCTGAGTTTTCCAAATTTGTTGGCATATTAAGTGTTCTTACTGCAATAAAAAAGATATCTTGGCTTTGACTGAGTGAGGTTGAAACATAGGAAAAACTTGAGTCAGTATACTGTTGTGTGAAGTACCTGGTTAGGAGGTAAGTCAAGTGAAGCGAAAGTCACTCAGTTATGTCCAGCTCTTTGCAACCTTGTGGACTATACAGTCTGTGGAATTCTTCAGGCCAGAATACTGGAGTGGGTACCCTTTCCCTTCTCCAGTGGATCTTCCCAACCCAGGGATCGAACCCAGGTCTCCCGCCTTGAAGGCAGATTCTTTACCAGCTGAGCCACCAGGGAACGTCATGAATACTGGAATGTGTAGCCTGTCCCTTCTCCAGGTGATAGTCCCAACCCAAGAATTGAACCAGCGTTTCCTGTATTGCAGGCAGATTCTTTACCAGCTGAGCTACCATGGAAGCCCAGGAGGCAAATTAAGCATGTTCATTAATAGCATTAGATTACTAACTAAGTAAAATATATTTACACAGATTAAAATAAAATTTATTTCTTGTAGTTGTTGCCCAAATAATTTGGAAACACTCCTCCATGAAAATAAAATCTATACTTTTTTTTTTTTAATCATAACCCATCTTTAGGAGAAGATAAAAACCTGAAAAATGGGCTAATTTTTGTGGGTTGTTTTCACATACGGGTTTCTGATCTAAATAAAAAATTTAGATATACAGACTCTATAAAAATTAGTTACAGATAGTCTGAAACTAAAAGGAAGTAAAAAAAAAAATTAACCACAAAAAGAAAGCTAATGAAGCCATAATTTTATCAGGTAAGAGTGTTCTAAGGCAGGAAAGTTTGCTAGAGGTAAAGAGGAGCATTTCATTATGAAGAAGAGGTTAAGCTATCAGGATTATAACACACTTATGTACATACCACACCCTGTAACATTGTCAGAATGCAGAAAGTAAAAATTCAAAAATGGCAAAGAGAAATAGAGAAATCACCAAGATACTGGGAAATATTAAGAAATCTCTCTCAATAGCTGCTAGGGAAACAGACAAACAGAAACAGTATTAAAGATGAAAACTAACTTGACTAATGAGCAAAAATCATATTCAAAATTGGGAGAACTTATACTTTTTCAAGTATACTTAGAGAATTTACCAAATAATAATAATAATAATAAACCATATGCTGGGCAATAAATAAAGCCTCAGAAGTCCTTAAATATTTGAAATAGTTCAGCATATGTTCTTTGACTACAGTTGAATTCAGCTAAAAATCAGTAAGGAGAACAATACTAGAAACCCCAAATAATTGCAGTTAAACAATAATATACTAACAATCATCAAAATGAAATTTAAAGAAGCTCTTTATGTCTAGACCTGTCATTCCATTCACCATGAAGAACTAAATTCAACCAGTTTTTACAATAACATGTATAGTCTTAAAATAAATATCTTAAAAAAGAAGGCTTAAAATCAGCCAACTAAATTTCCATTTTAGGAAGTTAATAAAAATCATATCCTCTCAACTTCAAAGAAAGTAAAAACAAATAATAATGGTAGAGCCAAAATCCATGAGTATACCAAAAAAGTCATAAGAGAAAAAAATTGATAGAAACAAAAGTTAGTGTTTTTAAAAGACAATAAAACTAGTAAAATTTTATCAATAATTATAAAAAAGACATAAAAAATTTAGCAGTACCAGAAATGAAAAAAGAGCTAGTAATGTACTTCCATTGTGTATGTGTTAAGTTGCTTCAGTTGTGTCTGACTCTTTGCTACCCTATAGACTATAGTTTTCCAGGCTCTGCTGTCCATGGGATTCTCCAGTCAAGAATACTGGAGTGGATTGCATGTCCTCCTCCAGGGAATCTTCCTGACCCAGGGATCGAACCCACGTCTCTTACAGTCTCCTGCATTGGCAGGTGGGTTCTTTACCACTAGCACCATACTTGGGAAGCCCATACTTCCATTAGACATCAATGAGAAAAGATAATATTTGATGCCTAAGTGTCAAATATATATACTAAATGAATATCATTCTCAAAACTGTAACCTTGTGGGAAAAAAAAACACACAAATAGGTCAATATTTAGCCTACAAATTGAATCTTTTATTTAAAATATCCCCACAAAGAAAATTCCACTCTCATATTGCTTCTCTGATGAGTTTTTCCAAATTTTTAAGAAAGGAAAACCCAATAATATTGAGCAAAAAGTTCCTGGGAACAGAAAAAAGAGAACACATGCCAGCTCTTTTTCTGAACCCAGCATGACCTCAATCTCAATATCTAACAAGTACAGTATAAGAATGGAAAATTACAGAACAATTACCATAAAAACTATGAGAGTAGATGGAGTAGTCTTTTATATTGAGGGCCTCTAATGAACCTTAATATCTCAGCATTCAGGATCTCATGGAGTTTCATTTTCTTCACTTTGGCCTGAAATTAAGGAATGATTTTGCCAATAAAATGCAAAAGTGATGCAGTGCTAGTTTTGCACCAAAGTTTTAAAAAGGTCTGGCAACTCCTGTGGTTTGCATTATTGGGAATTTTAAGCAAAGTGTAAGAAATTCACTGTCTTGCTGGATAGAGAGCCCATATGAAGAGGCTACATGGAAAGAAGTCTGTAACTACAAGCAGAAACTAGGCTTGGTACTCCATTATTTTAGCTAACCCAAGCCCCAACTGACGAATTAGATGCAGCTGCATGAGAAAGACAGAGAAGGCTATGGCACCCCACTCCAGTACTCTTGCCTGGAAAATCCCATGGATGGAGGAGCCTGGTAGGCTGCAGTCTGTGGGGTCGCCAAGAGTCGGACATGACTGAGCGACTTCACTTTCACTTTTTACTTTCATGCATTGGAGAAGGAAATGGCAACCCACTCCAGTGTTTTTGCCTGGAGAATCCCCAGGGACGGGGGAGCCTGGTGGGCTGCCGTCTCTGGGGTCGCACAGAGTCGGACACGACTGAAGCGACTTAGCAGTAGCAGCAACAGCATGAGGAAGAAACACTAGCAGAAAAATTGCCCAGCTGTGTTCAGTCAAGACTTCATGATAATGAGCAAATAAAATTATTTTTGTTTAAATCAAAAACTTTGCAATGATTTGTCATTCAACTGTGGACCCACAGAGCAATACGGTTTATTATATCTGAACTGTTCTACTCTTGCACTATAACAAAAATGGATCTATAGGTCATAAAAATACGTGTGCTGAAATATTTTTGGCAATCATTACTTATATTGGACAAAAATTGGAAAACATCCACATATCCTTCAGCAGTAAGAGGGATAATACATTTTGGTATATTGGGGCTTCCCAGGTGGCACTAGTGGTAAAGACCTGTCTGCCAATGGAGAAGACAGAAGAGAGTTTGATCTCTAAGTTATAAAAATCTCCTGGAGGTGGGCATGGCAACCCACTCCAGTATTCTTGCTTACAGAATCTCATAGACAGAGGAGCCTGGCAGTCTGCAGTCCACAGGGTCACAAAGAGTTGGACACAACTGAAGAGACTTAGCACGCACTCAGAATGCTATAGTGCAATGCAAATAAACAGTTACACCCAGGTCTTCAAATAAATTTCAAATATATGTTCTGCAAATGAAGTCAAGCACAAAAGAGTTCTGAGGCATTCCATTTTTATAAAGAAAAACTACAAACAAACTTAAACTATACAGTTAGAAGTCAGAATGAACGGTTGGAAGCAAGTTACGAGTTCTGAGATGCTAATACTATTTTTGTTCTTGTTCTGGGTGATGACCAGAAGTGTATATTTCATTTGAGAAAATTTATTGAGCTGCATGCTTGTAAGTACTTTATATTGATAAAAAGTTGGGAAACTTATGCAATACAAACTGACAAGAAAACAAAAGTAATTGTTGAAGAAGATGGGAATACTGACTATCAAATATAAAGACTTTAGAGCCCTAATAATAAAAATATGAAAGATGAAATAATAAAATGTATTGAAGAGAATGTCTTTTAGGTTGTGAGTTTGGGAATGTTTTAAACATGACACAAAAAAGAATAAGCAAAAAATTTGTATGTTGCACTTCACTGAAATTAGAAACATCTCTTTATCAAAAGATGCCACTAAGAAAAGAAAGCCCACAAAATGGGAAAAGATATTTGAATTATATGTAATTGACAAATGACTCTTCTCAAGGCTATAATACAAACAGATAACCAAGCTTATGAATCAGTCAAAAATACAAAGATAACCAAATATGATGTGGAAGAAACATGCTATTCAAGTGAAAAGATGGTACATAACGAGTGTTCTATGTCATCCTTCTTAAAGGAATGCAAATTAAACTCAATAGATACTGCTATTTACCTACTAAGGAAATCAGTCCTGAATATTTACTGGAAGGACTGATGCTGAAGTTGAAACTCCAGTACTTTGGCCACCTGATACAAAGAACTGACTCACTGAAAAAGACCCTGTTGCTGGGAAAGATTGAAGGCAGGAGGAGAAGGGGATGAAGGGAAATGAGATGGTTGGATGGCATCCCCGACTTAATGGACATGAGTTTGAGTAAGCTCTGAGAGTTGGTGATGGACAGGGAGGCCTGGCATGGTGCTGTCCATCGGGTCGCAAAGAGTTGGACACGACTGAGCAACTGAACTGAACTGAACCTACTAAAATGACTAAAACATATTTGCAATACCAAAAATTTCAAGGATATTAAGCCAGGAAGGCTCTAAAAACATGCCATTACCAATAAACTGATAGAGACATTTTTGGAGAACAGTTTGATAATAGCTACTGAACATAAACTATATACCTTAAGATTCAGTTATCCCATATCCAAAAATGTATCCATATGTGTAATGAAAGACTTATAGAAAATGTTCGTAACAGTCTTTATAGTTACCTCAAATTGGAAACAATACAAGTGTTCAACATCAGAATAAACTTTTTTTTTCTTATTTATATTAAGATATATGTGCAGGTGTATACAATATTCTACCACAATAAAATGGAAAACTATCAACTATGGGCTATAGCATGAATGGGACTTCCCAAGTAGCTCATTGTTAAAGAATCCACCTGCCAAACAGGAGATATAATTTCCATCCCTGGGTCAGGAAGATCACCTGGAGAAGGAAATGGCAACCCACTCCAGTGTTCTTACCTGGGAAATCCCATGGACAGAGGATCCCGGTGGGATGCAGTCTGTTGGGTCACCAAGAGTCAGACACAACTGAGCAACTGAACAACATAGCATGGATGACTATAACAAAACAATAGTAAAACAAGAAGATATAGAAAAATCAAAGATATGTATAAGACTCACTTTATTGAAAGTTCAGAATCAGGCATGACCTGTATATATTGTTAGAAGCCAAAGCTTGATTTCCCTCTGGAGAAAATAGTGGATATACTGAGTGAAAGCAAAAGGGTGCTTCTAGGTAGTTCTGAATATTCATAATAGATGCTTATGGGTGTGTGTGTGTGCCTGGTCGTGTCATACTCTGCAACCCTATGGACTGTAGCCTGCCAGGTTCCTTTGTCCACGGAGTTTTCCAGGCAAGAATACTGTAGTGGGTTGCCATTTCCAACTCCAGGGGATCTTCCCTACCCAGGGATCAAACCCCATCTCTGTGTCTGTCTCCTGAATTGGCAGGCAGGCATACTTTATACTAATAAGCTACCTGGGAAACCCAGTAGATGCTTACTTTGTGCTAATCAGGTAAAATGAATTTATCCTTGATGTCTGCCTGCCTATTAGTTATCTGTCTACCTACCTACTTACCTACCTATTAGCTAACTATGTATGTATGTGTGTGTGTGTGTGTGCTTCACTCATAAAGTTAAGAAAAGTCTGAATTGCAATCAAGGTTACAATTTCTGCCACAGACCTAGTCTTTTATCAGGATATAATTTAATAAGATTGCATATAGCAAGGATATCCCTCTAGATACAATTAAAATAACTTCTATTCACAATAACTGAAATAGAAACTTAACTGATACCTGCATTAAGCAATACAATTTTAAAGGAATTATCCTTATTTTAGACACATGAGCTACTATAAGACCAGGACAAATAAGATACACACTTTAATGCCATATGATTCCACTTAAGTTGCAATTTTCATACATTGTTAATTTTTTAAAAAAGAACTTCCTATGACTAATTTGATAAATGTGGCAGTTACTCATTTATCCCAGGCAAAAGAATTACCGTTTTCTGTGTAAAATCTCTTTAAAGGCACTGCATTAGGACATCTAAGATCATCATTGTTTCTCTATGACAGCATATTCCTTATGTATTTAGCACAGATAGATTCATGATGCTTTGAAATAAAGAGTCACAAGCACTTATACATTAGAGAAAAGGATTACAAAGCCATTAAAATGAAAATAAGCGTGTGCCACATCTGAATAAAAGGTCTGTTGAGACTTCTCCAGCAAGTCAGTGTTGTCATTGGTGTTTAAAATTTTGAATCTAATCTGCCCACATGTAAACCTCTTTGATTATTAAGGCCTGCTTGAAAGAAACGTTAACCAGATTCTCCAAGAAACAAAACAGAATATTGATACTATTAAATGGAATCTTAATGAAATGCCTTATGACTATGAAGGTTTTAGTTGGTTAATCCAGCAGAGGTATGAGAAATGGGAAATAGAAGATAGAAAGTGAAATATAATATTAAGTGTGATTTGTTTTTGACCTAATAATCTGAAAGAACTAGTTTTCACAATACATCCTCACCAAATCTGTCCCTTCTTAAAAATGTTCCTTCAGTCATCTGAAATCAATCTTTCTTCTCACTGGTATGTTGAAGTCTCCAGTATCTACAGTGAATGTATCATGTTACAGTGAAGTATTATATTAATTAAGAAATGCTTCTGGTGATAAAGATAGAGAGAATACCCCAACTGAGTAAAATCTCTGTGACATATTCCTTTTCCTCTTAGATCCACAGCAGTACACACTGATAAACAATCATGGGGAGTCTTGTCAGCTGTCTGCCTTATACAAAATGAACACATGAATGTGAGAAAAAGAATCTAATAAGGTTCAAAATGACCACAATGTAATTCTCTGTCCTGTGTGTTTTACTTTTGTTCTTTCTCTTTATCTCAAACTTTCTCTTATTCTCACTTCCTGTCTCTTATCTCTTGACCTTACTAACAAAGCTTCATAACAATACTGTATTAAATACACATATGCATGCACACATGCACATACACACCTCTGGTATATAAACACTAGTTTATATTTTTTACTCGTGATTAAACATTTCCTGAAGAAATATTCATAAATGTTAAAAATTAATTAAAAACAAAAATGGAAAAGCAAGCATATCTGAGCTGAAGTGGAGAAAATAATTTTAAAAAATAAGCTACAAATGATGCGGGTCTTTTGGAAAACTCATATACTTTTTCCCAGAGAAAACAAGTAAGTCAAGCATGTGTTTTACTTAGATTGAAATAGACAAAAGTTCTTAAGAAGTTGGGCTATTTATTCAAGTTTTAAGGATGTTGACATCATCTGTTAATGAATTATAGAGGCCTCATTCATTTTGCAGTCAGCCAGAGAGCCATTTAGTTTTATGGCTTTCTCCCTCAAGGTGTTAAAGCTCACAGGGCACCTTATAATTCAATTATATTATAAGCAACCCTAGAATTTTAATTACATAAGGCAGATGAATTTAATTCTTGAATTTCTATGAGATATACTTGAATAAACATATGTTTAAGTTTTGAGTCCGACTTTCTCCTTAAACAGAATAAGATATATAAGTGACACTGTCTTATTTATTAAAGAAAATAAACTACTTTCATCAGTCCAGCTTCTCTAAAGAACACTTCCCTCATCTGACTCCATAGAAAATATTTTGACAGTTTTGTTAGACACCGTCTCATCTATAATATACTAAGAAAGTAGAGAGACCGACAAGTCATTAGAAAACCTCTCATTACTTCAACTTTTCATTTCCTCATTCCTTCTTAAATCAAGACTATGCACTGACCTAACATACAAATTTCAAGAAAGAATATTAGCAGAATAAATAGATGACAAACAGTCCAATATCATTAGGAAAATTATGTTCCTATCTATTCTGTTCCCTTTTATGTAAAGAATTGAATCAATTATGCAGGTGCAAGTCAAACCAAACCAAATCAAACCAACTGCAATAAATAAATTTAAAATATTATCTGTTTGATTTTTTTTTTCTATTTTAGTTTGCTTGATAGACACTAGTTCTAAGTGATGCTCTCAGAATAAAGCCTAAATAAATTTAGGAAATTTTGTATTCCATACATATGTCTTTCTATGTCCTCATAATGCAATGTACTATATTAAAAGTCCTGTAAGTATTACAATATAAAATCTGCTTACCTCTGTGACACACTAATCCTTCAAAACTACTGGCCAAAGAGCTCAGTTTTCCCAGTACTTGCTATCTGATTCTACTGATGTTTTACAGATTGTATCTTGAGTACTCTTTCCTGTAAACAATAAATGCATTGGGGAAAACTGTATGCCAAGCTAATTTTTAACTTAATTTTTTATTCTTCTGCTAAGTCGCTTCAGTCGTGTCCAACTCTGTGCGACCCCATAGGCAGCGGCCCACCAGGCTCCCCCGTCCCTTAGATTCTCCAGGCAAGAACACTGGAGTGGGTCGCCATTTCCTTCTCCAGTGCATGAAAGTGAAAATTGAAGAAAGTGAAGTCACTCAGTCATGTCCTACTCTTAGCGACCCCATGGACTGTAGCCCACCAGGCTCCTCTGTCCACGGGATTTTCCAGGCAAGAGTACTAGAGTGGGGTGCCATTTATTCTAAAGGGAATTGTAAAGATTAGCCTTTCAGTAAGCTCTAAATATATGACTGATATGTTTAGGACTTGGCCAAATAATTTTCCTATATCTACACTGTAAAATATTTGTTCAGTTCAGTCATGTTCAATTCTTTGCAACCCCATGGACTGCAGCACACCAGGCTTCCCTGACCATCACCAACTCCCAGAGCTTGCTCAAACTCAGGTCCATTGAGTCAGTGATGCCATCCAACCATCTCATACTATGCTGTCTCCTTCTCCTCCTGCCGTCAATCTTTCCCAGCATCAAGGTCCGTTCCAATGAGTCAACTCTTTGCATCAGGTGGCCAAAGTATTAGAGACTCAACTTCAGCATCAGTCCTTCCAATGGATATTCAGGGTTGATATCCTTTAGGATTTACTTGCTTGATTTCCTTGCAGTCCAAGGGCTCTCAGGAGTCTTCTCCATCACCACAGTTTGAAAGCACCAATTCTTTGGCAAGCAACCTTCTTTGTGGTCCAGTTCTCACATTTGTACATGGCTAATGCAAAAGCCATGAAATTGGAAGATGCTTATTCCTTGGAAGGAAAGTTATGACCAACCTAGATAGCATATTAAAAAGCAAAGACATTTCTTTGTCAACAAAGGTCCATCTAGTCAAGGCTATGGTTTATCCAGTGGTCATGTATGGATGTGAGAGTTGGACTATAAAGAAAGCTGAGTGGAGAATTGATGCTTTTGAACTGTGGTGTTGGAGAAGACTCTTGAGAGTCCCTTGGACTGCAAGGAGATCCAACCAGTCAATCCTAAAGGAGATCAGTCCTGGGTGTTCATTGGAAGGACTGATTTTGAAGCTGAAACTCCAATATTTTGGCCACCTAATGCGAAGAGCTGACTCATTTGAAAAGACTCTGATGTTGGGAAAGATTGAAGGCAGGAGGAGAAGGGCATGACAGAGGATGAGATGGTTAGATGCCATCACCGACTCAATGGACATGAGTTTGAATAAACTCCGGGAGTATGTGATGGACAGGGAGGCCTGGTGTGCTGCAGTTCATGGGGTTGCAAAGAGTTGGACATGACTGAGCGACTGAACTGAACTGAACTGAACTGAATGCAAAAACCATAGGTTTAACTATATAGAACTTTGTTGGCAAGGCAGTGCCTCTGTTTTTAACATGCTGACTATATGTGTCATAGTTTTTCTTCTAAAAATCAGGTCTTTTAATTTTATGGCTGCAGTCACCATTCATAGTGATTTTGGAGCCAAAGAATATAAAATCTCACTGTTTATACATTTTTCCCATCTATTTGCTATGGAATGATGGGACTGAATGCCATGATCTTAGTTTTTTGAATGTTGAATTTTAAGCCAGTTTTTTCACTCTCCTCCTTCACCTTCCTCAAGAGGCTCTTTAAGTCTTTGTTTCTGCCATTAGAATGGTGTCATCTACATATCTGAATTGGTGATATTTCTCTCAGCAATCTTGATTCCAGCTTGTGCTTCATCCAGCCCAGTGTTTCTCATGATGTACTCTGCATATAAGTTAAATAAGCAGGGTGACAATATACAGCCTTGACATACTCCTCTCCCTATTTTGAACCAGTCCATTGTTCCATGTCCGGTTCTAACTGTTGCTTCTTGATCTGCATACAGGTTTTTAGGAGACAGGTAAGGTGGTCTAGTACTCCCATTTCTTTAAGAATTTTCCAGTTTGTTGTGAACCACACAATCAAAGGCTTTATTTAGCATAGTCAGTGAAGCAAAAGTAAATGCTTTTCTGGAATTCCCTTGCTTTTTCTATGATCCAGTTGATGCTGGGAATTTGATCTCAGGTTCTTCTTCCTACTCTAAATCCAGCTTGTACATCTGGAGATTCTCTATTCACCTACTGCTGAAGCCTAGCTTGAAGGATTTTGAGCATTACCTTGCTAGCAAGTGGAATGAATGCAATTGTACAGTAGTTTGAATATTTTTTGGCATTGTCTATTAAATAAAGAATTGATAATACTTATAAGTACTCAAAAAGAAGTATGCATGAAAATATAGTTAGGGAGTTGATGTGATTTACACTGAAATCAAGAAAATCAAGTAAAGCAAGAAGAAAATGTGAGCAAGGGTAAATACTAGTTAATATTAGAAAATAACCTGCAGTAGTAAAGGGTATGTTCTCAATGAATAGGAAACAATTAGCAATCCAATTACAGTGCTTATTTTGTAATATGTCTGAATTGTACGGGAAAGAAAGTAAATAATGTAAATATATTTTAAAAATTCTTTATAGATTTGGCATCCATTTTTAATTAACTTTCTTTGACAAAGGTTACATAAAGCAGCAATAGAATTTATCAATATAAGATCATTTATAACTTGATCCTCTTTGTTAAGTAAGTCTAATCAGGCACAATGAAACTGTCTTCTGTGAGTGTTCAGGTAGTAACTGCTAGAATGAAAAGAACTGCATTTTCAGGGCTTGAAGAACTAATACACTAACAGCTTCTGCATAAAATATTTTTATTGAGGCGTAAAGTAGTTTAAAGAGCATTTTTAATAAATGTGACTTTACAACAAAAGGCAATATAAATTCAAATCATTTTTAAACATTTCTCATCAACTTTATAAAAGTAAAGAGTTTTAAATATTAGCAAGCATTTGAAGCTAAAATATATTTTAATAATTAATCTTATTATAACTCAAGATCTCAGTTTTTTCCTCTGTTCTTGGAATTAACTCTCTCTGCACACTGGCATTTATCCATTTAAGTACTATTACACATGTGTGTTGGGGGGCACTGTGCATGTTTAACAATAATCTAATATGGTGGTTTTCTGACTACACAGCCTTCTGATCTAGCCATCAGTTCAGTTTTATTTTACACCTTTGAGTAAGTGGCCTATCCATTTCCTGAAATATAATATTGCCCAAATGCTTCAGACAGTTTTTATCTGCAGTGTGTACTTCCAACATTGCAAAATGCTAGTGTATACATTTGTTGAAAGCTATGTATATTACTAATTCAGCAAAACCAAAGGAGTACGTCAAGGCTGTATATTGTCACCCTGCTTATTTAACTTATATGCAGAGTACATCTTGAGAAATGCTGGACTGGAAGAAACACAAGCTGGAATCAAGATTGCCAGGAGAAATATTAATCAACTCAGATATGCAGATGACACCACCCTTATGGCAGAAAGTGAAGAGGAACTAAAAAGCCTCTTGATGAAAGTGAAAGTGGAGAGTGAAAAAGTTGGCTTAAAGCTCAACATTCAGAAAACAAAGAATATGGCATCTGGTCCCATCGCTTCATGGGAAATAGATGGGGAAGCAGTGGAAACAGTGTCAGATTTTATTTTTCTGGGCTCCAAAATCACTGCAGATGGTGACTGCAGCCATGAAATTAAAAGACGCTTACTCCTTGGAAGGAAAGTTATAACCAACCTAGATAGCATATTAAAAAGCAGAGACATTACTTTGCCAACAAAGGTTCGTCTAGTCAAGACTATGGTTTTTCCTTTGGTCACGTATGGATGTGAGAGTTGGACTGTGAAGAAAGCTGAGTGCCGAAGAATTGATGCTTTTGAACTGTGGTGTTGGAGAAGACTCTTGAGAGTCCCTTGGACTGCAAGGAAATCCAACCAGTCCATTCTGAAGGAGACCAGCCCTGGGTGTTCTTTGGAAGGAATGATGCTAAAGCTGAAACTCCAGTACTTTGGCCACCTGATGCAAAGAGTTGACTCATTGGAAAAGACTCTAATGCTGGGAGGGATTGGGGGCAGGAGGAGAAGGGGACAACAGAGGATGAGATGGCTGGATGGTATCACCAACTCGATGGACATGAGTTTGGGTGAATTCTGGTAGTTGGTGATGGATAGGGAGGCCTGGCGTGCTGTAATTCATGGGGTTGCAAAGATTCGGACATGATTGAGCAACTGAACTGAATGAACTGACTGAACGTTACTATTGCATTTCTCTTTTATTGTTTCAGGAATAACGAACATATACCAATTTAGCTTTATTTTTAAAATTATTGTGTGTTGAATTGCCCTGCCTTTTATTAGTACTATTTTATATCCAATATTTACAGAATATAACTCAATTGTTAAAAATTTTAAAGTAGCATTCTAGTGTTTTTTTTTTTATTTTAAACTAGCATTCTAGTCTTTTTTGCCATATTTTTCATTCTAAATATTTAATAGTTTCTAAATATCTAATAGATATCTAATATCTACACATCTAATATGTAATAGTTTCCTTTGTCCCATCTTGTCACCCATTGTGTTACTACCTACAGTGTCTATTTACAAAATAAGTGAAAGTGAAAAGTGAAAGTGTTTTTTTGTTGCTCAGTTGTGTCCAACTCTTTTTGACCCCATGGGCTGTAGCCCACCAGGTCTTCTGTCCATGGAATTCTCCAGGAAAGAATACTGGAATGGGTTGCTATTCCCTTCTCCAAGGGACTTTCCCCACACTGGGATTGAACCTCTGTCTCTTGAGTTGCAGGGAGATTCTTTACTGTCTGAGTTACTAGGGAAGTCCCATTTATAGAATGCTATGCTTAATTCAGGTGAGAACTTTTTTTTTTCCTAACTTGGCCAAGGAGAAATCAATCAGTGATCTTTAATAAATCATAATGGTGATTGGAAATGTAACAGTACAAAGTAGAGTTGTATTAGATTGGTGAAAAAGTACTTGCAGTTTCAAACTGTGAATTTTAAATCTTTATAACTAGGGTCAGACACAGCTTTATTAATCAAAATGGGAACCATTAAAATCAACAGATTTTTGCCAATGAGAAATAAGTTTGTTTATTCCTGTAGTGTGAAAATCTGTGCTTCAGGATTCGACAAACTTTTCAAAAGCATTTTCTGCATCCTGCTGATTGTGGAAGTGTTTTCCCTATAAAAAAGTTGTTCAAATGCTTGAATTAAGTGATAGTTGGTTGGCAACAGGTCAGCTGAATATGACAAATGAGGCAAAACTTTGTAACCCAATTTGTCAAACTTTTGGAGTGTGGGATGTGCGATGTACAGTTGGATGTTGTCATGGGGAAGAATTGGGCCCTTACTGTTGACCAATGCCAGCTTCAGGCATTTCAGTTTTCAGTGCATCTCATCAATTTTTGAGCATACTTCTCAGGTGTAATGGTTTCACTGAGATTCAGAAAGCTGTAGTGGATCATTCCAACAGAAAACCACCAAGCAGTGACCTGTGACCTTTTTTGGTACAAGTTTGGCTTTGACAAGTGCTTTGGAGTTTCTTGGTCCAAACACTGAGCTGGTCATTCGTGATTGTCATAGAAAATCCACTTTTTATTGCACGTCACAATTTGATCAAGAAGTGGTTCATTGTTGTTGCATAGAATAAGAGAAGATAACACTTCAAAACAAAATTTTGTGTTTTTTTGGTAAATTCATGAGGCATCCACTTATTGAGCTTTTTTGCCTTTCCAGTTTGCTTCAAATGCTGAACAACCGTAGAGTGGTCAACACTGAGTTCTTCAGCAACTTCTCATGTAGTTGTCAGAGGATCAGCTTCAATGATCCTCTCAATTGGAGGTTGTCAGCTTCCTATAGCTGACTGCTGTGCTCCTCATCTTCAAGGCTCTAGTCTCCTTTGCATAACTTGTTGAAATACTACTGCACTGTACATTGATTAGCAGTTCCTGTGCCAAATCCATAGTTGATGTTGCGAGGTGTCTCTGCTGCTTTATAACCCATTTTGAACTCGAGTAAGAAAAACACTGGAATTTGCTTTTTGTCTAACATCATTTCCCTAGTCTAAAATAAATAGAAATAACAAGTCATTAGCAAAAAAATAAAGTGAGAAATGTGCATTAAAATGATATATAACATAATCATATTTAAGAATGTATCCTAGTTGTTCAGTCACTAAGTCATGTCCTAATCTTTGCGACTCATTTGCTTGCAACACAGCAGGTTTCCCTCTCCTACACTGTCTCCCATAGTTTGCTCAATCTCATGTCCATTAACCACATTTAAGAATATATTCCATTATCAAACAGCAAATTTCAATGATGTAGAACCGCAATTACTTTTACACTAATCTAATATTAACAGTAGTATTCTTTGAACAGCTATGTGAAAAGATGAGTGTTGGATGTATGGATCTAAACTCAGGCTATGGACAAATATATGGTAGTCTTCTTAGGTGTTATCTCAGAAAGCTGTGAGGTTATGTGAACCTTGAAAATAAAGATACCTTTATGGGAATAAAAGGAAGAAGATTACCATACCAACAAATACATGGCCAACCTATTTTACCATTTCCTTTAATATACGAAAAATTGGTATTTAGGGGAAAAAACAGAAACCATTGTCACTGATAGACATTTTTGTTTAATGAAGATATCTTAACACATTCAGAGTTGCAAAAATTAAAATAAGATTATTTCATGTAAAAATAGAACATTAGTAGAAGATGTATTCAGTGGTTTGTGATAACTAAGTTGCTAAGGTCAATAAATGGCTTTGGCAGGTTATCAATTCTTTGTGTTTGTAGGAAACCAGAGAGAAAATACTGAATGATTCATGTTAAAACTGTTCTATTTTAGAATCAGATAATCCATTAGGAAGATGACACATTACCATGTTCCACTATGTCATTGTTTAAGTGATAAAACTGAGGCCTAGAGATAATATCAGAAATAATATCAGAGTTATATAGAATAGCATGTTTTATAACTCCTAGATCAGGGAAGGTTTTAGTATGCTGTGTGATCACTTATCTGCTTTTCTGAGGCCCTGAGCCTATATAATACAACAAATATGTTTTTAAAACAGTTAAAAGAGTAATTCCACTGGATTGGGGAATTTATCATTCTGCTAAAGATGATAGAAAAGAAAGATTTTCCTTTCTTCAACATGTTGGGAAAGGGTTAGGGGGGTAGTAGGAAAGGGAGGGGCTGCCTTAGTAGTAAACTGGATTCAGTCTCCACTGAAGACTTAATACACACAGGAAATTTGCTGCAGTGGATTCAGCAAAAATTTGATCAGAGAAGAAACCTGTTGGACCCCAACTTTTTGAACCTTTCAGAAATCAGCATGACTTCTGCTTCATAGAATCTGTAGATATTGAGCGGCTTTCTGCAAGGTTGAAAAAAAAAAGATCACAATGTTAGAAGCCTGTGCAGGAGGGTATTTCACAAAAGGTGAGTCTCTTACTGTGTAAGGAAAGGCATCTTGCTGTGTGAGGCTCCTTATAGCAACGTTTCAATTTTAAAGCAATCTGTGCACACTGTTGTTGTAAGATTTCCTTATTTCTCACAAATTACATAATTTAAAACATTCACAAATACAAAATGATTTGCTTGGTATATAGAAATAAAATATAAACATAAATATATATTTTTATGCATGATAGAAAATAGTCATGTTTATTTTCAATGATATTACAGATACTATCTTGTATGAAAGACTGCTATAGTCTGGGAAAACTACAGTGACAAGACCTTTATTTATTTTTGGAATAAAGCTTGTCCAGCTTAACAGTCTGCTATGAACTGAATTAATTTTTTATTCTGTAGTACCATTTTTTGCCAAAGCAATTGCTTGACACTACAAAAGACTTGTTTATTTACAGAAATGTTTCCTGTATTAGAAAAAAAAATGAGATAATCCTATCTCTTCTGAGAATATGTGAGTTTTTTTACATTTGTGACTGTGTGGAAATTTAATGTGATTGTATCTCTACAACTCTTTCATAATCTACAAATGCTCTTTAGCAATAGAAATAGCTACTAATTTTATTTCATAGGTATGACATAGATACATAATCTGCATTTTGGGGTTTGAAGATAAAAGTTATAGTAATGATGTTTGGCTGAAATCAAACCAATATTGTAAAGCAATTATCCCTCAATTAAAAATAGATAATTTTTTTAAAAATTAATAGTACTTGTTTTAGACAAGTGCTATTGAATACTTAGGGAAATTATGGCCAAATTACCATAAAGGGATGAAATTGCATGTACATAATGAATAATATTATAAGAAATTCCTATGATTTTTAATAACCAATTAGACAAGCTAAAACAAATGGACCTTGCAACTCATTTTCTTTTTATAAATTTGTGACTATTATCAACTATAATTAACCACCATTTTTGTGATAATAGCTAAAACAAATGTTCAGTAAACTCTAGTAAATGTCAAAATTAAGATCTTTGCATAGAATAAAATGTTCAATAAATAGAAAACTACTTTAAAAATAGCATTCAATGTATATTTTTTTACCTTAAAGGAGAAATGCACATCAAAATATAAATATAGGAGCTAGATTGTTAGCTCCTCTTTGCATATTTTCTGTTATGCACACCAGTTCTTTATAAGGCAAGCAACTTTCTTTAAAAAGAGCATTCTGTTTTTATGAAAATTCTCCATACTTCCTACATGCTCCACCTTTGTACTTATGAATAAAGGAAAGAATAGTATGATTGAGAGAGAGAGTAGTATATAATCACAGATAAAATGATATTGAATGAAATAGATTAATTATTGCTAATTCAAAGAATCTCATAAACATCTTACAAGTACACTTTAAAATAGATTCTTAGCCTTTCATGTGCTGTGCTAAGTCCCTTCACTCATTACGACCATATGGACTATAGCCTGCCAGGCTCCTCTGTACATGGGATTCTACAGGCAAGAATGTTTGAGTGGGTTGCCATGTCCTCTTCCAGGGAATCTTCCCAGCCCAGTGATCAAACTCATATCTGTCTCTTGCATTGGCAGCCGGGTTCTTTACCACTAGCACCACCTGGGAAGCCCTTAGTTTTTTATAATTTGTAACTGAAATCTTGGTATCACTTAAAAAACTGCTATTATGTCATGAAAATTTGGGGGAAAGGTTTCAACATTGGCATTCAAGAAAATTATTCATTTTATTGACTTCATGTCCATTTATCTATGTTCCCTGAATGGCTGCATTGATGATCAAATTATGCAATACCTGAGTACTGTGTTAGATTTTGCTTGTGAAATATACATTTTCAGTCATCAAAATAGCTATCCCTGTATATTATCTGGTACAAATGCTCTATTATAATCACTTAGGTCTGTTTTTGTATATCAGAAAGTGACATCTATTGCATCATGTGTTGTTTGGAGAATTCAAAGGTCACTCTAGTTCTGTGGGAAAAGAAAAAATGCCATTGATAATTTGATAGGGATTACTTGGAGTCTGTAAATTGCCTTGGGTAGTATAGTAATGTTAACAATATTGATTCTTCCAAGAACACTGTCCATCTTTCCATCTGTTTGCTTGTCTTTAGTTTCTTTCATCAGCATCCTATAGCTGTTGGAGTGTATGTTCTTGCCTCCATAGGTAGTTTAACCCTAGATTTAAAAAAAAAAAAATTATGCAGTGGTAAATGGGATTATTTGCTTAATTTATCTTTCTTATCTTTCATTGTTAGTGTATAGAAATGCAGCAGATTTAAATGCAAATAAAAACTACAATAAGGTAGCACCTCGTTCTAATCAGAATGATCTTCATCAGAAAGGCTACAAATGATAAATGCTAGAGAGGGTGTGGGGAAGAAGGAATCCTCCTACACAGTTGGTGGGAATATAAATAGATACAGCCACCAAGAAGAAGAGTATGGGGATTCCTTAAAACAAACAAACAAAAAACCTCAAATAGAGTTACCATATGAACTTACAGGCCTAGTGCTGAGCATATATCTACATAAAATTATAATTAACAAAGATGCATGCACCCCAGTGGTCATATGAGCACTATATACAATTTAATACAAAACTTGGAAACATTCTAAATGTTTATTGACAGATGAATGGTTAAAGAACAGGTGGTGAATGCATATATGTGTATGCATGTATGCATGTATACACACAATAGAATATTATTCAACCAGAAAAAGAATGAGACAATGCCATTTATTTTCATACTAAGTGAAATAAGCCAAGGATAAATATATGATATTATATAAGTGTAGGATCTAAAATAAACAAACAAAAAAGACATACAGATAAATTCATTTACAAAACAAAAAGATTCACATACATAGAAAGCAAACATGATTACCAAAGGTGAGAGGGCTGGGGGTAAATTAGGAGGTTGGAATTAAAATATATTTGCTGCTATGTAACCAATAGGTACCTATTGTATAGCACAGAGAATTCTACTATTTTGTACTAATCTATAAGGGGAAAGAATCTGAAGTGGTGTGTATATATGATGCTGAAGCTGAAATTCCAATACTCTGGCCACATGATGTGAAGAGATGACTCACTCGAAAAGACACTGATGTTGGGAAAGATTGAAGGCAGGATAAGAAGGAGAAGACAGAGGGTGAAATGGTTGGGTGACATTACTGACTCAATGGACATGAGTTTGAGTAAATTCCAGGATATGGTGAAGGACAGAGAAGCTTGGTGTGCTGCAGTCTATGGGGTCACAACATGTCAGACGTGACTTAGCAACTGAATAAAAAGATATCACTGTCCTGTATACCAGAAATTAACGCAATATTGTAAATCAACTCTGCTTTAGTAAAAAATGGAAACAACAACAAAGACCAATTCTAGTCAGTTTCTTTGTCAAGAGCATGTTTATTCCCAGGTTTTCCCTCAAAATTATAAGTACCTGAACTCTTGAGAAACCTGTATGCAGGTCAGGAAGCAACAGTTAGAACTGGACATGGAACAGATTGGTTCCAAATAGGAAAAGGAGTACGTCAAGGCTGTATATTGTCACCCTGCTTATTTAACTTATACGCAGAGTACATCATGAGAAACGCAGGGCTGGAAGAACTACAAGCTGGAATCAAGATTGCCAGGAGAAATATCAATAACCTCAGATATGCAGATGACACCACCCTTATGGCAGAAAGTGAAGAGGAACTCAAAAGCCTCTTGATGAAAGTGAAAGAGGAGAGTGAAAAAGTTGGC
Source organism: Bison bison bison (assembly GCF_000754665.1). NCBI lineage: Eukaryota > Metazoa > Chordata > Mammalia > Artiodactyla > Bovidae > Bison > Bison bison. The sequence continues at coordinate 10,949,722 of NW_011495049.1, read as the reverse complement.
TTAAAGCTCACCATTCAGAAAACGAAGATCATGGCATCTGGTCCCATCGCTTCATGGGAAATAGATGGGGAAACAGTGGAAACAGTGGCTGACTTTATTTTGGGGGGCTCCAAAATCACTGCAGATGGTGATTGCAGCCATGAAATTAAAAGACGCTTACTTCTTGGAAGGAAAGTTATGACCAACCTAGATAGCATATTCAAAAACAGAGACATTACTTTGCCAACAAAGGTTCGTCTAGTCAAGACTATGGTTTTTCCTGTGGTCACGTATGGATGTGAGAGTTGGACTGTGAAGAAAGCTGAGCACCAAAGAACTGATGCTTTTGAACTGTGGTATTGGAGAAGACTCTTGAGAGTCCCTTGGACTGCAAGGAGATCCAACCAGTCCATTCTGAAGGAGATCAGTCCTGGGTGTTCATTGGAAGGACTGATGCTGAGGCTGAAACTCCAGTACTTTGGCCACCTGATGCAAAGTGTTGACTCATTGGAAAAGACTCTAATGCTGGGAGGGATTGGAGGCAAGAGGAGAAGGGGACAACAGAGGATGAGATAGCTGGATGGCATCACCGACTGGATAGACATGAGTTTGAGTGAACTCCTGGAGTTGGTGATGGACAGGGAGGCCTGGCATGCTGTGATTCATGGGATGGCAAAGAGTCAGACATGACTAAGAGGCTTAACTGAACGGAACTGAACTGAAGTCTTAATGGGGAGATGAATAAGAAACATATACCACATACTCCAAGAAGACTTTTTCACTGAATAATTATCGATGACTATAATTAAGCCTATTTAGGAAAGAGAGGATTCCAGATGGTAGACAGAGCTCTAAAACCATTAAAATTTGAATTCAGAGGCTTAACATGATATGGTTTTCCTGATATGAATATGAGAATATGACCCACTTAGTGAGTTTCCACTCATGAGTACATATATGACAGTTGTACACAGAATAGTGCTGCTCTTCTGGGCCGTACACATTAACAGTTTAGTTTAACTGTGGGAAATAGAGGAAAGCACATGCCTTGAAGAATGCCAAGTATTAAGTTGGCATTGGTTCTACATGCATGGCATGCTGATACCTGAGCCTATTTATTTAAAGAAATTGTAAACTTAAACATCATACAAAAATGTGATACAAAAGGTGAAAAATGTATCCCCCATCACAGAAACAGTTCTACTGTGACAGCTATTTAAGAATACACAGGCCATTTTAGAGCAAAGACCATTAATATTTGTGGAGAGAAATTTAAGCAAGTTAACTGCTCCGTCTTTACTAGCTTGTAACAAAATTTTTGTTCTACTTGAATGGGTTCTAATTTGATACAAACTTTATTTGCTTAGTTAATTACTTTTGCTTCTAAAGTTATTTCTCTAAAGAAATTACTAGCAGTTTGTAAAGCATGCTGTTCAGAATTGTTTTGACATATGTGGGTAGAAAAAAAAATGCTGCTGAAAATATAAAACAAATGTCTTTGGTTAGTAACATCCACCCTTAAACATCTGTTAATACATATTACAATAGACTGCAAACAAATTCCTGTTTGGACCCTGCTGGTTTGACACATATAAAACTTATAACCACTCATATAAGCCTTGGTTTCAATTCCTAAGACTGCTTTGCCTAGGCTCACTAATAGCCCACTAGAAATGGAGTAGAAGGACATGCACTCATCTTCTCCTGCAAGAACTCCAAAATTACCACTTGCTACTGAACAACCATCGACAGGAGCTTGTTGGATCCCAGCAAAAAATTATACCCCACATCCAAGGGCAAAGGAGAAGCCCCAGCAATGTGGTCTGATCAGATCGGTCGCTCAGTCATGTCCGACTCTTTGTGACCCCATGAATCACAGAACGCCAGGCCTTCCTGTCCATCACCAACTCCCGGAGTTCACTCAGACTCACGTCCATCAAGTCAGAGATGCCGTCCAGCCATCTCATCCTCTGTCGTCCCCTTCTGCTCCTGCCCCCAATCCCTCCCAGCATCAGAATATTTTCCAATGAGTCAACTCTTCACATGAGGTGGCCAAAGTACTGGAGTTTCAGCTTTAGCATCATTCCTTCCAAAGAAATCCCAGGGCTGATCTCCTTCAGAATGGACTGGTTGGATCTCCTTGCAGTCCGAGGGACTCTCAAGAGTCTTCTCCAACACCACAGTTCAAAAGCATCAATTCTTCGGCGCTCAGCCTTCTTCACAGTCCAACTCTCACATCCATATATAACCACAGAAAAAACCATAGCCTTGACTAGATGAACTTTTGTTGGCAAAGTAATGCCTCTGCTTTTGAATATGTTATCTAGGTTGGTCATAACTTTCCTACTAAGGAGTAAGCGTCTTTTAATTTCATGGCTGCAGTCACCATCTGTAGTGATTTTGGAGCCCAGAAAAATAAAGTCTGACACTGTTTGCACTGTTTCCCCATTTAATTCCCATGAAGTGGTGGGACCGGATGCCATGATCTTCGTTTTCTGAATGTTGGGCTTTAAGCCAACTTTTTAACTCTCCGCTTTCACTTTCATCAAGAGGCTTTTTAGTTCCTCTTCACTTTCTGCCATAAGGGTGGTGTCACCTGCATATCTGAGGTTATTGATATTTCTCCCAGCAATCTTGATTCCAGCTTGTGTTTCTTCCAGTCCAGCGTTTCTCATTATGTCCCCTGCATAGAAGTTAAATAAGCAGGGTGACAATATACAGCCTTGATGTACTCCTTTTCCTATTTGCAACCAGCCTGTTGTTCCATGTCCAGTTCCTACTGTTGCTTCCTGACCTGCATACAAATTTCTCAAGAGGCAGATCAGGTGGTCTGGTATTCCCATTTCTTGAAGAATTTTCCATAGTTTATTGTGACCCACACAGTCAAAGGCTTTGGCATAGTCAATAAAGCAGAAATAGATGTTTTTCTGGAACTCTCTTGCTTTATCCATGATCCAGCGGATGTTGGCAATTTGATCTCTGGTTCCTCTGCCTTTTCTAAAACCAGCTTGAACATCAGGAAGTTCACTGTTTACATATTGCTGAAGCCTGGCTTGGAGAATTTTGAGCATTGCTTTACTAGCGTGTGAGATGAGTGCAATTGTGCGGTAGTTTGAGTATTCTTTGGCATTGCCTTTCTTTGGGATTGGAATGAAAACTGACCTTTTCCAGTCCTGTGGCCACTGCTGAGTTTTCCAAATTTGCTGGCATATTGAGTGCACACTTTCACAGCATCGTCTTTCAGGATTTGGAATAGCTTAACTGGAATTCCATCACCTCCACTAGCTTTGTTCATAGTGATGCTTTTAAGACCCACTTGACTTCACATTCCAGGATGTCTGGCTCTAGGTCAGTGATCACACCATCGTGATTATCTGGGACGTGAAGGTCTTTTTTGTACAATTCTTCAGTGTATTCTTGCCACCTGTTCTTAATATCTTCTGCTTATGTTAGGTCCATACCATTTCTGTCCTTTTTCGAGCTCATTTTTGCATGAAATATTCCTTTGGTATCTCTGATTTTCTTGAAGAGATCCCTAGTCTTTCCCATTCTGTTGTTTTCCTCTATTTCTTTGCATTAATCGCTGAAGAGGGCTTTCTTATCTCTTCTTGCTATTCTTTGGAACTCTCCATTCAGATGTTTATATCTTTCCTTTTCTCCTTTGCTTTTCGCTTTTCTTCTTTTCACAGCTATTTGTAAGGCCTCCCCAGACAGCCATTTTCCTTTTTTGCATTTCTTTTCTCTGGGAAAAGTCTTGATCCCTGTCTCCTGTACAGTGTCACGAACCTCATTCCATAGTTCATCAGGCACTCTATCTATCAGATCTAGGCCCTTATATCTATTTCTCACTTCCACTGTATAATCATAAGGGATTTGATTTAGGTCATACCTGAATGGTCTAGTGGTTTTCCCTACTTTCTTCAATTTAAGTCTGAATTTGACAATAAGAAGTTCATGATCTGAGCCACAGTCAGCTCCTGGTCTTGTTTTTGCTAAGTGTATAGAGCTTCTCCATCTTTGGCTGCAAAGAATATAATCAGTCTGATTTTGCTGTTGACCATCTGGTGATGTCCATGTATACAGTCTTCTCTTGTGTTGTTGGAAGAGGTTGTTTGTTATGACCAGTGCATTTTCTTGGCAAAACTCTATCAGTCTTTGCCCTGCTTCATTCCATATTCCAAGGCCAAATTTGCTTGTTACTCCAGGTGTTTCTTGACTTCCTACTTTTGCATTCCAGTCCCCTATAATGAAAAGGACATCTTTTTTGGGTGTTAGTTCTAAAAGGTCTTGTAGGTCTTCATAGAACCGTTCAACTTCAGCTTCTTCAGCATTACTGCTTGGGGCATAGACTTGGATTACTGTGATATTGAATGGCTTGCCTTGGAAACGAACAGAGATCACTCTGTCATTTTTGAGATTGCATCCAAGTACTGCATTCTGGACTCTCTTGTTGACCATCATGGCCACTCCATTTCTTCTGAGAGATTCCTGACAGTAGTAGATATAATGGTCATCTGAGTTAAATTCACCCATTCCAGTCCATTTCAGTTTGCTGAATCCTAGAATGTCAACATTCAGTCTTGCCATCTCTTGTTTGACCACTTCCAATTTGCCTTGATTCATGGACATGACATTCCAGGTTCCTATGCAATATTGCTTTTTACAGCATGGGACCTTGCTTCTATCACCAGTCACATCCACAGCTGGGTATTGTTTTTGCTTTGGCTCCATCCCTTCATTCTTTCCTGAGTTATTTCTCTACTGATCTCCAGTAGCATATTGGGCACCTACTGACCTGGGGAGTTTCTCTTTCAGTATCCTATCATTTTGCCTTTTCGTACTGTTCATGGGGTTCTGAAGGCAAGAATACTGAAGTGGTTTGCCATTCCCTTCTCCAGGGGACCACATTCTGTCAGATC
>NW_011495049.1:10928307-10944396 GCF_000754665.1 Bison bison bison | reverse complement strand
GGCGACAAAAGGAGTTACCCCGCGTCTGAGGCCAGGGGCGGTGTGCGGGAGGAGCTACCCCATGCCCCTAAGCCTGAGGCCAGGGGCGATGGGTGGGAGGAGCTACCCCACTCCCCAATGCCTGAGTCCAGGGGCAGTGGCCAGGAGGAGCAACCCCACGCCCGAGGCCAGGGGCGGTGGCCGGGAGGACCAACCCCACCTCCAAGGAACTGTGGCTGCGCGGGAGCAGGAGGGCCTAGAGGAGCTATCCCATGTTGAAGATCAGGAGGGGCGGCGGTGAGGAGATACCCCTCGTCCAAGGTAAGGAGCAATGGCTGCGCTTTGCTGGAGCAGCCATGAAGAGATACCCCAAGCCCAAGGTAAGAGAAACCCAAGTAAGACGGTAGGTGTTGCAAGAGGGCATCAGAGAGCAAACGCACTGAAACCATACTCACAGAAAACTAATCAATCTAATCACACTAGGACCACAGCCTTGTCTAACTCAATGAAACAAGATGGTAGGAGGGGCGAAATTGCATTTAGAATCAAACCCCATACCAGCAGAGATGCTTGAAGGGCTCAAACAAAACCTTGTGCACACCAGGGGACACCACAGAGATTGAGCCAGACCTGCCTTTGAGTGTCTCCTGAGGAGGTATGAGTCAGCAGTGGCCTGCTGCAGGGGCAGGGGCTCTTGGTGCACCTGACCTGGGTGTGGCATAAGCCCTCTTGGAGAAGGTCGCCATTAACTCCACCGTAGAGCTCTATACCATAGAACTTACACAGGACTGGGGAAACAGACTCTTGGAGGGCACAAACAAAACCTTCTATGCACCAACACCCAGGAGAAAGGAGCAGTGACCCCACAAGAGACTGACCCAGACTTGCCTGTGGGTATCCAGGAGTCTCCAGTGGTGGCCTGCTACAGGGTGGATGGCACTGAGTGGGGCAGTGCAAGCATGGGACCTTTTGAAGGATGTCACCATTATCTTCATTACCTCCACCATAGGAATAATGCTAAAAAAAAAAAAAAAAAAAAAACACCCTTTGATGATACTAATGACAAGTAAGTAGAAGTGGCTATATTAATATCAGGAAAAATAATTTTCAAACAAAGAAAAATGTCACAGACAAAGAGAATGATTATTTAATGATAAAATGGTCATTTCATCAGAATGGCAGAAGAATGCTAAACCTTTTTTGCATATCATATCACATTTTACAATATATTAATATGCATATAGAAAGATCTGATGGATCCATAAAGAGAAATAGAGAGTTCCACTTTGGAGCCAAGGATTTCAAAACCTGTCTCTAAATAACTGATAGGAAGAGTTGATAGTAAATCAGTGAGATTAGAGGGAAATTGAATAAAACCTACATACTTTGATCTAATTGAGATTTATTTATAGAACACCGTACTCAACAATATCTTTGTTGTTCAGTCACTAAGTCATATCCAACTCTGTGCCCGACTCCATGGACTGCAGCATGCCAGGCCTCCCTGTCCCTCACCACCTCCTGGAGTTCGCCCAAGGTCATGTCCACTGAATCAGTGATTACATTCAACCACCTCGTTTCTGCTGCCTTCTTCTCCTTTTCCCTTCAATCTTCCCCAGCATCAGGGTTTCTCCAGTGAGTCGGCTGTTCATATCAGGTAGACAAAGTATTGGAGCTTCAGCTTCAAAATCAGTCCTTCCAGTGAGTATTCAGGTTTACAGTTCAGAAGCATAGACTGACTAAAAGATTGAAATCTAATTATAGAACTAGAAAATGTTTCCCTTCCTGTGCCACACTACATTAATAAAGACCTATTTATAGTAGTTCCATGCCTCAGTACATCACATCTGGCTGTTAAGAAAAAATCACATGGAATACTAAAAGGCAAAGAACAGTTTATAAAGATAGAGGAAGAATCATAACTAGAAATGGCAGGAATGTTGAAATTATCAGAATGAATTTAACAACTATGATTAATATACTAAGGGTACTAGTGGATAAAATGGATGATATAAAATCACCAAACCTCAAATTGTGTACCCTGTTAAATTGTTCTTCAAAAACAAAGGAGATATAAAGACTTTCTCAGATTAAAAATATTGAAGGAATTTTTTGCTAGTAGAATAGCTTTCCAAGAAATATTAAAATAATTTTCTTAGGGGGAAGTCAATACAGATCAGATTTGGATCAGCACAAAGAAAGGAAGCACAATAAAGATAAAGTGAAAGTGAAATAAAAACATATTTTTCTTGTTCTTTTTTTTTTTTTTTAAGAGAGAAGGCTGGGATGTTTACCCTCACCCCCCTTCGTTTTATTTTTTTATTTTTATTTTTTTTAATTTAATTTTATTTTTAAACTTTACAGTATTGTATTATTTTTGCCAAATATTGAAATGAATCCACCACAGGTATACCTGTGTTCCCCATCCTGACCCCTCCTCCCTCCTCCCTCCCCATACCCTCCCTCTGGGTCGTCCCAGCACACCATCTCCAAGCACCCAGTATCCTGCATTGAACCTGGACTGGCGACTCGTTTCATACTAACCTGACAGATAACAGTTTTTTTCAAAATAATAATAGCAACCATGTAGCTGATTATGTATATTAATGAATGATTGTATGTAAGTGAAATAAATAACAATGACACAAGGGGTGGGAGAGAAGCATTAGAATTATTCGGTTATTATGCGATTCTCCCACTGCCTATGAAGTGGTTTAATGGTATATGAAAGATGGCTTGTATAAATTGTAATATAAATGCATATAGCAAACTCTAGGACAACAGCTAAAAGAGGTAAAATTTAAAAAATAAGTCTGATATGCTAAGATTAAGGAAAAATATCAATAGAATCATATAAAACATTCAGTTAAAACCAGGAAGGCAGAAAAAGAGTAGAAGACAAAAGTAGGAGCAAAGAACAAGAGCACCAAGTAGAAAATAGTAATCAATATGGCAAATATTAATCCAGATATATAATCACTTGACCTTCATTGGTCTGAACACAACAGTTAAAATACAAAGATTGTCAAAGTGTTTCAGAACACAAGACCTGGATGTATGTTTCCTTAAAACCTATTTTAAACATAAGGGCACATATAGATTAAAAGGAAATGAATAGAGAAAGATATACCATGCAAACACTAATTAAAGTAATGGCTATATGAATGTTAGACTGGGGAAAATTCAAAGCAAACAAAGTTATCAAGAGGTAAAGAAGGGCATATGCACCAAGGAGACAGACCATATTCTGTGCCATAAAAGAATAAATCATACAATATCTGCTTTCAGATCACAATGAAATTAAACTATCAATAGATAACAGAAAGTTAGTTAAAAGCATCCCCAAATGTATGGAATTAGATGATGAACCGCTAAATAACACAAAGTCAAATAAAAAATGTCAAGAGACATTACAAGATATTTTAGCTAAATGAAGAGAATAGTACAACTTAGCAAAATTTGGGGGTACAGTCAACACAACCCTTAAAAATTTATAGTGTTAGATGTATGTATTAGAGAAGAAAGATCTAAAATTAATCATGCAAGCTTCCACCTTAGGGTACTAGAAAAAGAACAGATTAAATCCAAAGTAAAAGAAGAAAAATAATAACAAAGCAAAAGTCAGTAAAATGTAAAATTTAATAAATAAACAAAAAACAAATTGCTAATAGGAGAAATAAAAGAGAGGGCATCATTACAGATCCCTTAGATGTTAAAAGTATAACAGAGAAATACTTTGAACAATTCTGTCCTTATAATTTGATAGGTTAGATGAAATAGTTCAGTTCCACAAAAGAAACAATCAACCAAATTCACATAGGAAGAAATAGAAAATTTGAATACTGAATCTATTGAATTAATTGAATTAATACTTTTTCAAATCAGAAGGTACCAGGCCCAGATCAATTCACTGATGAATTCTACCAAACTTTTAAGGAAGAAATTATACCAATAATTCTCTTTATCTGGGATATTATTCTCTGCATTCCCTTTCAGAAAGTAAAAGCAGAAGGTATATTTCTTAATTCATTATATGATACCTAGTACAGAAAAGCAGACAAAATACTATAAGGAAAGCAAGCTACAGAGTATACCTCTCATGAGCATAGATGGAAAAATCCTGAAACCTTATAAAATCCATTTAAAAATTTTTATGAAAATAAGTATACATTTATTTCTATGTATAGATTATACATAAATTTATTCTAGGTATTCATGACTGAATACATTCAACATTTTAAAATACATTAACATAGTTCATCAAATTAAATAGCTAAAAAAATTCAATCTCATTTCATATCAATAGGGCTTCCCTGGTGGTTCAGTGGGAAGATCCTCTGGAAAACGGAATGGCAACCCACCTCGGTATTCTTGCCTGGAGAATTTAATGGACAGAGGAGCCTGGTGGGCTCTAATCCAAGGGTCACAAAGAGTCATCCATAACTGAAGAGACTTAGCATAGCATAGCATTGGTGAAGGCAATGGCAACCCACTCCAGTACTCTTGCCTGAAAAATCCCACGGACGGAGGAGCCTGGTAGGCTACAGTCTATGGAGTCGCTAAGAGTCTGGCACGACTGAGCAACTTCACTTTCGCTTTTCACTTTCATGCACTGGGGAAGGAAATAGAAACCCACTCCAGTATTCTTGCCTGGAGAATCCCAGGGATGAGGAGCCTAGTGGGCTGCCGTCTATGGGGTCACACAGAGTCAGACACAACTGAAGCGACTTAGCAGCAGCAGCAGCATAGTATATATGCAATCTGATGAGTGGACTTTGAAATAAAAACACAATATTGTTTACATTATTGTGAAGTAAAATGGTCCTTAGGAAGCATTACTATGAACATAGCTAGTGGAGGTGATTAAATTCCAGCTGAGTCATTTAAAATTCTAAAAGATGCTACTGTTAAAGTGCTGTACTCAATATGTCAGCAAATTTGGAAAACTCAGCAGCAGCCACAGAACTATAAAAGGTCAGTTTTTATTCCAATCCCAAAGAAAAGCAACACCAAATAATGTTCAAACTACTGTACATGTGTGCTCATTTTGCTTGATAGCAAGATAATTCTCAAAATTCTTCAAGCTAGACTTCAACAGTATGAACCAAGAACTTCCAGATAAACAGGCTAGACTTAGAAAAGGCAGAGGAACCAAAGATCAAATTACCAGCATCCACTGGATCATAGAAAAAGCAAGGGAATTTAAAACACACACACACACACACACACACACACACCTACTTCTGCTTCATTGACTACTCTAAAACCTTTGTGTGAATCACTAAACTGTGGAAAATTCTTAAAGAGATGGGAATACCAGAACACCTTACCTGAATCCTGAGAAATATGTATGCAGGACAAGAAGCAACAGTTAGAACCTGACGTGGAACAACTGACAGATTCCAAACTGGGAAAGGAGTATGACAAGGCTGTGTATTGTCACCCTGCTTATTTAACGTACATGCAGTTCAGTTCAGTTGCTCATTTGTGTCCGACTCTTTGCGACCCCATGGACTGCAGCACACCAGGCCCCCTTGTCCATCACCAACTCCTGGAGTTTATTCAAGCTTATATCCATTGAGTCAGTGATGCCATCCAACCATCTCATCCTCTGTCATCCCTTTCTCCTCCCACCTTCAATCTTTCCCAGCATAGGGTCTTTTCAAATGAGTCAGTTCTTCGCAACAGGTGACCATATGCAGAGTACATCATGCAAAATGCCATGTTGGATGAATCACAAGTTGTAATCAATATTGCTGGGAGAAATAATAACCTCAGATATTCAGATGATACCACTCTAATGGCAGAAAGCAAAGAGTAACTAAAAGGCCTCTTGATGAGGGTGAAAGAGGACAGTGAAAAACCTGGCTTAAAACTCAGTGTTCAAAAAACAAACATCATGGCATCCAGTCCCATCACTTCATGGCAAATGGAGGAAAAGTGGAACCAGTGACAGGTTTTATTTTCTTGGGCTCCACCCATCACAGCAGAGTGTGACTGCATTCATAAATTCAAAGAAACTTGCTCCTTGAAAGAAAAGCCCTGACAAACCTAGACAACATATTAAAAAGCAGACACATCACTTTGTAGACAAAGGCCCATACAGTCAAAGCAATGGTTTTTCCAGTAGTCATGTAAGATTTGAGAGTTGAACCATAAAAATGGCTGTGTGCCATCTTTCAAAAGAATTGATGCTTTTGAACTGCAATGCTGGAGAAGAGTCTTGAGGGTCCCTTGGACAGCAAGGAGATCAAACCAGTGAGTCCTGAAGGAAATAAACCCTGAATAATTGGAAGGACTGATGTTGAAGCTCCCAAACTTTGGCTACTTGATGTAAAGAGCTGACTCATTGGAAAAGACTCTGATGCTGGGTAAGATTGAGGGCCAGAGGAGACAGAGGCAACAGAGAATGAGACAGTTGGATGGTATCACCAACTCAATGGACGTGAGCTTGAGCAAATTCAGGAGATGGTGAAAGAGAAGCCTGGCATGCTGCAGTTCATGGAGTTGGACACGACTTCAAGACTGAACAACAACAATTATTTATATCAGCATCAAAAAATGAAATACTAAGGTTTCAGTTCAGTTCAGTTGCTCAGTCGTGTCCGACTCTTTGCGACCCCATGAATCGCAGCACGCAAGGCCTCCCTGTCCATCAAAAACTCCCAGAGTTCACTCAAACTCATGTCCGTCTAGTCGGTGATGCCATCCGGCCATCTCCTCCTCTGTCATCCCCTTCTCTTCCTACCCTCAATCCCTCCCAGCATCAGGGTCTTTTCCAGTGAGTCAACTCTTTGCATGAGGTGGCCAAACTATTGGAGTTTCAGCTTTAGCATCAGTCCTTCCAATGAACACCCAGGACTGACCTCCTTTAGAATGGACTGGTTGGATCACCTTGCAGTCCAAGGGACTCTCAAGAGTCTTCTCCAACACCACAGTTCAAAACCATCAATTCTTCAGCACTCAGCTTTCTTCACAGTCCAACTCTCACATCCATACATAAATCTAACAAAATACATACAAGACATATATGTCAAAGACTATAAAGTTCAGTTGAAAGAAATCCAAGAAAAACTAAATAAATGGAGAGATAACCCATTTACAGTGATAATAAGAAAAATCAATATTGTCAAAATACCCGTTCTCAAATTTATGTATAGATTCAATGCAGTACTATTCAAAATCCAAGTAAATAATGTTTTATATATTAGCAAACTGATTCTAAATTTTTTTTACTGGATACCATACAAATTTAATGTACAGTACTAAAATTGTATAGCCAACATGATTTCAAAAGAGAAGAACAAAATCGAATAACTAGCACCATCCTACTTCAGGACATTTGTACTACAGTACCAGGGCGGCTGCTAATACTGGGGGAGGCTATTCACGTGCATATGAGAAATCTCTGTGTCTTCCTCTGAATTTTACTGGGAACTCAAACCTGCTCTAAAAATAGTTTTTAAAGAAACTAAATAAAAGCAAATGAAACCCAAAGCAGAAAAAATAGAGACAAGACTTATGAAATAAAAAAGATAAAATAATAAGAAAAATTGGGAACAGAATATTTATATCTTTGAGAAGACCATGATAAACATTGAAGTATATCAGAAAAAGAGAGAGAACACAACCAGTATCAGAAATAAAACATGTTATTTAGTACCAAAATTAGAAAAATACATACAGCAAAAAATAACATTGAAAAATCCACACATAATTTAAATTATAGAAATTATTTTTAATCAACGTGAATGCAATGAGTAGTCGTATAAAACATTCAGAACAATCAGTTAGGATTTCCATAGTACTTAAAACAAATGCCCTAATCAGTACTTTTAGAACACATCACCCAATAGCAGCAGTATAACCAGTTTTAGAGTTAACATGAAACTTTCAACAAAACATAGACCATAAAATTAGTATCATATTTTCAGAAAATGATTGCTGTGTTGCAGAGTACGTATTTGCTAATCAAGCAAAAGAAAATCTGTAATATTAAATATGAAGTTAGCTGGATGATATCCATGTACTTGAAGATTGTGAAAGTTGCTTAGTCGTGTCCAACTCTTTGTGACCCCATGGACTATAGCTCCTCTGTAGCAGGGCTATACCTAATCCCATGGACAGAGGAGCATGTACCAGGCTCCTCTGTCCATGGGATTCTCCAGGCAAGAGTACTGGAGTGGGTTTGCCATTTCCTTCTCCAGGGAATCTTCCCAACCCAAGGATCGAACCCAGGTCTGCCACATTGCAGGCAGACACTTTACTTCTGACCCACCAGGGAAGTCCACTTGAAGATTAACACACATCTAATGTAATCTGGGTTTCTGAAGGGGACATTATTTTCAATTGAATGATAATAAAAATGCAATGTGTTACAATTTGTGCAATGTTGTGGAAATAATGTTAAAACTGTATTTTTGGCTTATACATTTCTATTAGAAAATGAAAATTTAAATTCCATAAATATCTAAATCAAAAGTCTACTGTAAAAACTTAAAAGCTAATTAAGAAATACAATTATAAATAAATATGCATTATAGGTTTAAAAGCCTTAAGCTGGAAACAACTAAAATGTCTATTAACAAGAGATTAGGAAGATACACTTTTCTAAATTTATATGATGGAATCCTACTCACCAATTTAAAAAATACATAAATGCAGAAAAACAAGGCAGCTCAAAAATCTTATGTTGAATAAGAGAAATCAGTCACATCATAGTATGTAGTATATTATTTTATTAACATTAAATTTAAAAACAAAACTTAAAACTGATTTCCAATGGTAGAAATCATCACACTGATAGTCTAGGAAGATGAAGGCTAAATGAAACAAATGAGCATGAGGGAACTCCCTGGAGTGATGGAGATGCTCTGCCTTCTAATTAGGTCATTGATGATGTGTGTATGTAAGCATTAAACTTTGTTGAACTGAAAAGATAAAATGTCTCTATTTTACTCTTTTTAAATTTTACCTGTGTAAAAATGTAGACAAGGGGCTTCCCTTGTTGCTCAGTTGCTAAAGAATCTGCCTTCAATGCAGGAGACCTGGGTTCAATTCCTGGGTCAGGGAGATCCCCTGGAGAAGGAAAGGGCAACCCACTCCAATATTCTTGCCTGGAAAATCCCATGGACAGAGGAACCTGGCAGGCTACATTCCGTGGGGTCACAAGAGTCAGACACAACTTAGTGACTAAACCACCACCAAAAGTGTAGAAGTTATTTTCATGATTAAAGCAAACAGAGTGGTGTAATTTTACCTCCATATGGACCCATTTATATATATATTTAGCATTGAAATAGTGTGTATTTCAGCCATATATTTCAGACTGTTTTGTGAAACGGTAGCAGTAAAATAAAACAACCCTTCATTCAGGAAGCAACTGCTTAACTAGCTGCATGGAAGTAACTTTTAGATCACACAATTGTATTACTTTTCAAGAATATTGGAATACTATTTTTATTTACTTTTATTTTTGTCCCCAATCAACTTTTCTGTTTGTTTATATAGAAAGTGAATACATCAGTAGGTAATCAGTGATACATAACAGAGAGCCCTGAAATAGTGCAATGGATTGCTTAAGACCTCAGAAAATGTTATTGACTCTTTCATTCATTAACTCATTCAACAAGCATACACGTTTCTATGGTGTTCTTGGCCTGGTTCAGGCACCAGAGATATTTTGACACACAAGATAGGAACTGTGGCATCAGTTTTATCTCTATGAAATTAATAGAGAAACAAAGGATGAAATAACTGGACCTTAGATATCTCAATTGAAATCTATAATAACCGAATTATAGCAAATCCTTTCTCAGTTATTAATACTGCTGAACTAAAAGACTAGGTGAAAGAGGAGAGTGAAAAAGTTGGCTTGCTGCTGCTGCTACTAAGTCCACCAGGCTCTGCTGTCCCTGGGGTTCTCCAGGCAGGAACGCTGGAGTGGGTTGCCCTTTCCTTCTCCAATGTATGAAAGTGAAAAGTGAAAGTGAAGTCGCTCAGTCGTGTCCGACTCGCAGCGACCCCATGGACTGCAGCCCACCAGGCTCCTCCATCCATGGGAGTTTCCAGGCAAGAGTACTGGAGTGGGGTGCCATTGCCTTCTCTGAAAGTTGGCTTAAAGCTCAACATTCAGAAAACGAAGATCATGGCATCTGGTCCCATCACTTCATGGGAAATAGATGGGGAAACAGTGGAAACAGTGGCTAACTTTATTTTAGGAGGCTCCAAAATCACTGCAGATGGTGATTACAGCCATGAAATTAAAAGACGCTTACTCCTTGGAAGAAAAGTTATTACCAACCTAGATAGCATATTCAAAAGCAGAGATATTACTTTGCCAACAAAGTTTTGTCTAGTCAAGGCTATGGTTTTTCCAGTGGTCATGTATGGATGTGAGAGTTGGACTGTGAAGAAAGCTGAGTGCCGAAGAATTGATGCTTTTGAACTGTGGTTTTGGAGAAGACTCTTTAGAGTCCCTTGGAGTGCAAGGAGATCCAACCAGTCCATCCTAAAGGAGATCAGTCCTGGGTGTTCATTGGAAGGACGATGCTAAAGCTGAAACTCCAGTACTTTAGCCACCTCATGTGAAGAGTTGACTCATTGGAAAAGACTCTGATGCTGGGAGGGATTGGGGGCAGGAGGAGAAGGGGACGACAGAGGATGAGATGGCTGGATGGCATCACCGACTGGATGGACATGAGTTTGAGTGAACTCCGGGAGTTTTTGATGGACAGGGAAGCCTGGCATGCTGTGATTCATGGGATTGCAAAGAGTCAGACATGACTGAGTGACTGAACTGAACTGAACTGAAAGACTAGATGAAATAACATATATAAAATATTTTAAACTTGTAAACACAGGACACTAAAGTTATGTACAGTATTTTTCATCAAATACACTGCTTTGAAATGTAATAAGCTCAGCTTTGCATATAGCTGGGTTTTAAAATTGTTCTAAAAGTTTTCTGTTACTTATTTCTAAGGAGATACCAAACTTTATTTTGACTATTGCATAAGCAGAGATATCACTTTATATATTTATTAAATAAGGCTCTCACTGTATGTTTTTATTAGTTTTGTTGAATCCCTTTGCTTGAATAATTTTTTATATATTTATAGGTTAACTGTCAATAAGAACAAACAAAGACACCTACAGAGGAAACTGCATCTGTTCTATAAGTTATCAAATACATTTATTATTTACTATTCCAATCTCTAATAGCATGGAATATATACATACACATTGTTCATTTTTGCATTTATATTTTGGATACAATTAGCATATATCCATATACATGGAAAAGTAGCATAAGTAACAACTAAAATATTCCCTTAAACAATAAATTTAAGCTATATAACCATGTGGGGAAGAAAACACAAGAGAATGGTGTCTTGTCACATTTTAAAATATGAGAGCTGTGAAGAATGGAGAGAGAAACAATATTAGGAGACTTCAGGCTCTATTAGCAAGGCCATCATTTCCTCATTATAACTATACATTGTACTGTTGTGATATGCAAGCCATAATTAAAAGCATTGTTTATATCTCAAAAACAAACAGCAATATAGAGAAATAATGGAATGTTTAGAAAAATCACTTTATATATCCTAAATTTTGCCTAAAGGGAGAAACAGACTTGTCATCAAAAATTTGTATCTACCTCTGTGTTTTACATTAGAAGACAAATAATAGTAATAACTTGGTGCAATAAGTGAAAATATCAGAATCGTTTCAAATTATCATTTAAGTTCCATGGGCCTATTGACGGCAATGTGGAGTACATTGAAAATTGCTGCTTATGCTTTTGTAACTTTAATATGAAAGGGGAATGAATTAAGTCATCCAGAAATCTTTGGATAAAATATGATAGACCAAATAGGAAACTTAGATTTCTCTTATTTTGCCTAGGTTTACAAAAAACAAAAATCATATTTGATAAACTACCCAGCATAATACATTTCTATTAGAGGTAAATTAATTTTACAGGATATATAGATAAATATTGCCACATACTTTCTCAATTCATACTATGTTATATAAATATAGTAAAAATATACTGCTACTGACTAGCTATGGTTAATTTTTATAAGCAATTTAAACATGAGTTTCAACAATGTTATCTCCCTAGAAAATATACTTTACCATCTATATTTTTTTCACAACCCTCTATTTGTATCTCCCACTGTAATTGTCCCTTTAATATTTTAGTTACTATTTTTAATGCCTATTCATCTTTTAAAAATGGAACTCCATATATATAAGGATTTTATGTCTTGTTACCAGTGTGTTTCCAATATGTTACAGAGTATATGGCACTGAATAAGCATCAACATAGAATATTGAATAATGAATTGTTAACTAAATCAGCATGAGTTCTGTGTGTGGAATTCTGTTCCATTAGATTAAGAAAGATAACTTGGATATCCGCTTTCTATATTGCTGCAATAACAGAAAGAGGACAAAATGGCTGCAAGTGGGGAGACATTGCCTTTGTGTGTGTGCTTGTGCTCAGTGTCCAACTCTTTGCGACCCGATGGCCTGTAGCCTGTCATGTTTCTCTGTCCATGGAGTTTTCCAGGCAAAAATACTGGAGCAGGTTGTGTTTCTTTCTCCAGGAGATCTTTCTGACCCAGGGATTAAACCCTAGTCTCTAGCATCTTCTGCACTGTCAGTCAGGTTCTTTACCAGCTGAGCCACCAGAGAAGTCCCCATTATCTTTAAAGATTTTATCTTTTAAATGTTTGTGGAATGATGAGAAAGAGCTTGGCCTCTTTGAAAGAGAAAATGTGAAATCATTAGATATTTGGGGCAAAATAGCAGCCCAAACTGTGGCTTCATGACCATAGATTACATTAAATTTAGACTTAGATAATTCACTACATTTCCATGTAGTCATCTGTTGGATGGGGTGGATTCTAATCCTGAGACTTCTATCAGATACAGTGGGTGGTAGAAGGAAACTTGGAAAATGAATCAGGAAGAAGAGAAACACTGACCCGTGTCCCCAGCAGAATGAAGCAAAGGCTAGTGGAACACAGTGGAGGGGGAAGGATGGGGATCTGAAAATATCCTAAATTTGTATTTAAAGATTTGGTTTTATTTTTCCTCACATTGCATCTTTGCAGTTTTCATCTTTTGTGTTTTTTTGGTGGTGATGTCTTTGTGTATTTGTTTCTTTCTTTGTATTTTCATGCTGGATAATGGAACTTTAATAAAACGCATGGATTCAAGAAGGGGAAGGACAATATATTCATACTTGACTGTTCAATCTCTACTAATGTAGTCAGGCTGAATTGGGGACAGAATAAGGTGGGGTTAAATGTGATGAGCAGGTATTAACTCAGTTTGATGTGCTAGGTCTTAATGTCTCTATCCCTTCTGTGAGATAATCTCACATAGTCCTTCCTTTGCAAATGTTCCTGGAAGGAGATTGACTGGGTTTTCCTAAATTTCTTGCCATTATTCTCTGCTCTCTATTTTGTTTTAGTATACATGGCTACCTCTGAATGTGCTGTGCTGTGCTTAGTCACTCAGTCACGTCCAACTCTTTGCATCCCCATAGACTGTAGCCCATCAGACTCCTCTGCCATGGGGATGCTCCAGGCAAGAATCATGTGGTGGATTGTCATGCTGTCCTGTAGGGGATCTTCCCAACCCAGGGATCAAACCTGGGTCTCCCACATTGCAAGGCCGATTCTTTACTGTCTGATACCTCTGGATACTGCTGCTTTTACTGAAATGTTGAAGTTCCCACCCACCTTCAACCTCCTGAAACTGAAGAACATTGGTTCTCTAATAAGGATGTGGTTACATCACTACAGTCACTCTATCAGCCAAACTTGTTTAGAGTACTTATACTTAGGTGCCTCCTACAGTCATAGAAACGAGGGTTTCAAAATTATCCTACATTTCGGCATGGAAAACCTTCAGTCTCTGACTCTTGAATAACTTGCCCTCATACTCTGTCTTCTCTTCTTTCTATTGACAGTTTGTCATTTAAATCCCACTTCTATTTAGAGTAAATACATTTTGTATATTGATACAGATCTATTTTTAATATTCTTTCAACAGAAGATTGATTTTACTTGTTGAGTTACTTCTTATTTTTCCTATCAACTTCAACACTTCTTATGTGTCTATGTAGAATATTGTCTATTTATGTATTCTCAGTTACTTTCAGAGAACTATAGTAAATTTTGCAATATTTCAGAAGTAAGCAAATGAGACTGATTTTGAATATGACAATAGTCACCAAATCCTGGAGTGTTTGGCAATCACCAAATTCTGGAGCGTTTGGCTCTGTATTTAATGAGGGTTTTTTTTTTTTAATTTTTTTAATGTTGCATGTTTGTTTTATTTAACTTTCAGTCTTCTATTATCTGAAAGAAACCTGCTGCCTGTATAGTTCTGCGGCTTATCTCAGTCAGTTTACTAAATTTAAAGATTCAGAAGCTGTAGCCTTAGATATACTGCATTTGTCATACTGTGTTATTCATAATTATCTAAATTAACTTCAAATCACATTAATTAAAAAATCTATAAAAATGATTAGTTTGTATAATAGAATTAATTATGCTTAGGAGAGCTTTTCCTGATACAGCTATTTTGCCATAAGTATATTTTCAATAATTTATTGATATTTAATTTCTATTAATAATTTGCTACTAAATGTTGATTAAAATCTGAATCATTTTGTTAAAACTTAGTAAAGCTAGCAGTTACCTTCTTTTATAATAAATGTTTATTCAAAATCAGGTTTTTCTTATTGCTGTTAAACTACACATGTGCAAAAATTCTATTAAGTTTCCTTATGAAGGTTCTTTGTACCTGGTTTTAGATTTCTAAGGAAAGAAGCTGAGACAGAGCAGAGTCATTAGGTTGGCTATATCCAAGTAGTTCAAGAGCACCAAGACTTAAGGGAGTGAAAAAGTTGAACATGTTTTGTGTAGGCCCTTGCAGTAAGGTTATTAGGATATATTAGCATAAATCTAGGAAGCAGCTACAGAGCTAAATAGAGCTCTTTGAAACTGAACAGAAATAAAAGCAGTTCTCTGCCACACAGATCATTCACAGTAAACAAGCAGGTATATTATGGAAATTTAGTTTTCATTTAAAACCAAAGCTGATAGTGTGCCTTTTTGTAACTGATTTCTCTTGCTCAGCATACTATTTTTTAGATTCATCCAAAAGATATATATGAGCAATTGGTTATTTTAAATTTTTATTGTTGACTAGGAGTCCACTGTGGTGTGCACACATGCACATACATGCACACAAAGACACTCATACATACATGCTTGTTTACATTTGTGCTTGATGATAGAAATTTGGTATGTTTTTAGTTTCTCTCTATTGAGAATAAAGAACATTTTCTTTATGTTGGGTTGTATGTGTAAATTTATAAGAAAATGACAAATGTTTTCCAAAGGCTTGCTTCCAGTTATTCTTAATCTTTGTCAGCATTTGATATCAGTCACTTTAAATTTTTCTATTATAGTGTGTTTGTGGCCATATCTTACTGTGATTTTAATTCTTATTCACTTGGTGACTGATGCTGAACATTTTTTCATGTGCTTCTTAGCTGACTATATCTTCTATAAACTGTGTCTTAAAATAATTGTCGTTTTAAAATTCTAATTTAAATGTCATCTTAAATTAATTTCTCTATTATATTATTATTTAAAGGCTTCTTTATATATTCTTGAGCGTAAGTCTCTGTCATATCTAGCAGATCAGATCAGATCAGTCGCTCAGTGATGTCCAACTCTTTGCGACCCCATGAATCGCAGTACTCCAGGCCTCCCTGTCCCTCACGAACTCCGGGAGTTCACTCAGACTCACGTCCATCGAGTCAGTGATGCCATCCAGCCATCTCATCCTCTGTCGTCCCCTTCTCCTCCTACCCCCAATCCCTCCCAGCATCAGAGTCTTTTACAATGAGTCAACTCTTCACATGAGGTGGCCAAAGTACCGGAGTTTCAGCTTTAGCATCATTCCTTCCAAACAACACCCAGGGCTGATCTCCTTTAGGATGGACTGGTTGGATCTCCTTGCAGTCCAAGGGACTCTCAAGAGTCTTCTCCAACACCACAGTTCAAAAGCATCAAT